>NW_015546025.1:399695-415907 GCF_001515605.1 Sinocyclocheilus anshuiensis | reverse complement strand
GCGCGCTCTCACTCTTTCTCTCTCAAAATACGCAAATGGCTTCAAATCACCACATCGCGTCTGTCTATAAGCGAACTGCACGCTGCACAGTTGACACAGGAATTGTCACTTGCGAGGCAGTGTCACATCGTTACTAAAGTTTATAAATTGCATTTCTTTTTAATTCTTGCCAGTGTTTAACCATTCAGTGCTCGCGCGCTCTCCTGGAGACTGCGCTCATGCACACTCGCAGCGCACACATATAATGCCAGGTTCACATTACTCCGTTTGCAGTGCGAATGTGGTACGTATTTTTTCCGCGCTCATGTTAACAGATTAATAAAGCGTGCACACTGGGCATGGTTGCGGTCCAGCAGTGCGGTCAGGGGCGGTGCGTCTGCTGCAGTGCAGAGATCGTTTCCGCACCGAGTTTATTTTTTCTGCGCTGCAAGCGCTGAATTAAAGTAACAGCACATTTTTTTGCAGTAAATATGAACCTGGATTGACACGAAAATGTAGTAATTACAGGCCCTGAATAAATGTCTAAAAATCCTGATTGGAGTATCACTATAAATAGTTATAAATTATAAAAATAAGGCTTTAAAAAGATCTGTATCGGCAGATAATGTTTTCTGTGATCGGCAATCGGTGATCGGCCTCAAAAATCCTGATCGAAGCACCTCTAATATAAAATGCTTACTGATCTAGCAGATGGAAATTTAGATAGTTTTTAATTAATTTATCGCTATAATTTCTCAAGTGTCAACAGTCTCTTTCTGTTTAACGGAAATGTAGATACATAAAACGCTGCAACAAATTGTTTGCAAACGCTTTGTCAAGAAAACGGTCTTTAACTCAAGTAAATGTGTCACATGACAGACTACGTGCAGTGTTCGTATTCACAGTATTGCTCCTGTTAAAGAACCATTTCTCTGTAATGTTTAAAGGGCGTTAAATCGATTATATTACAATTAAATTATATAGTTTGCGCTACAACAAAACTAATGCAACAATGCATTTTTTTAATGGATGACTGCATCATGCACACATTTTTATCGGTAAAAGGCCAGTTGGATGGAATCAGGCTGGAGACAGCAAATTGTTGACAACAGAACAGTGCAAAAAGTAGATGGAAAGTTAGCTAGTGACAGCGCTGTATATAAATAAACGTGATGTGATTTTACTGTAGTGCCAAATTGCAGAGCTGGTGCAAACATCCATCGCTATGATCAGACACTTTCTTAACTGCTGTTTTCTCACTGCTGTCATTTTGTTGATTATTTTGGGTAACACTTTATTTTAAGGTGTCCTTGTTACACGTTACGTGTACTTACTATTATAATAACAATTAATTATGCATAATTACATGCAAGTAACCCTAACCATATAGTAAGTACTAGGGATGTGCGCGACGACTAATTTGACTGACGTTTAATGAAAGTTTTGTATCCGACGCGGATGGGATCGCAGCACCGGCGGGTTGTAGTGAATGACGTGATAGACATTTGCTGGTTTTGGCCAGCCTCTAAGCTAACGCCTACCGGCCTGTATTGAATATGATTACGCATCGCTCCAGTAGAGTTATTGTAAGACAATTTGACATTACACAGTTTACACAAAACTTTTCCGTTTCCTTCTAATTCAAAATAATCCCACACCTTCTCGTCTTTCGCATGGTCATTTTTGAACTCGCCGCAACTGACACGAAGAAAACGCATGTGAGGTCTGAGGTAAAAATGTAGTTTCTGCCCAGATAAACTTTTAAAAATAATGTATTATTTTTCAAACGTTTTATTTTAACTTGTTATTTTAACTTGTTATTTAAAATGTTTTAAATGCAATGTTAAAATAACAGTAATTTGAATGATAAAATCATGTTTTTTTTTGTTTTTTTTCTGTCGTGTAATCGACTATTGTTTTCAGTGTCGACTAGTAGGAGCTGTACCGTTTAGTACTGACTAGTCGACTAGACCCGCACATCCCTAGTAAGTACATGTAGTTAATTAATATTACTCAGTACTTAAATGTATAATTACACTGTAACAAGGACATGCAGCACATATTTATATATTCATGTAAATGCCGCTCTCAGCAGTGTCGGGATGTTCGCTGACAGTGAACTGCTTACAAACTTTTTTTTAACCCTTAAATGAATGAAAAAGAACTGTGAGTATATATGGGCCTTAAAAATGGGAGATCTAGTTTTGTGTCGTACCAAGCAGGTCACAACTTTTTTTTAATTTACCAGTGCATTGGACACCTGTAGTGCCAGTCCTGCTCTCACACACCTACCTGTTATTTTGAAATAAACCTGGAGAAATCGATCATCTTTTTTAGGTGTGGATTATAGTTGGATCTCATCTCTGCAGGTAGACCACCAGGAGAAGGATTGGGCATCCTATCTAGGACTGCACGATAAATCGCATGCGATATTTAACGCACAACTTATCAGTTAAGCCGGTTCTGTAATCAGCGGTAAATACGAGCAGCGCAAAACCACGTTCATGTTCGCGCGATTTTTTGCGCAGCTCGTCAGTGAACAATGGCTCTGTGTAGTTAATGCTGCTCAATATGAAAGGCCGCAGGTGATGGAGATTTACCGCTGATTACAGAAACGGCTTTCTAACAAGATGCGCATTAAATATCGCATGCGATTTATCGTGCAGCCCTAATCCTATCCTGTCTCTAGTTCTCTGTTAACCGCTCATACTCCTTTCATTTGTCTTATTTCTGCCTTATCTTTGCACTCACTGTCCATGTAGGGGGCCACAAATTTAATAAAGCAATCCTCTGTCCTCGGGGAGCCATTTACAAGAGTTCACAGTTAAATTTGATATTTAAACCACAGCTCTACCTGACTAACTCTCCAGACAGATAAACTCGGGTCGTCTGCAAGCTGAACTAATATATGGTAATGAGCGCTCAGCCCTGCGTGGCCCGTCTGCAGCAGGCCTGATGTGTTGAATGAATAGCCAGACTGCATGAAGCCCTGTTACGACATGTCACATGTAGGCTGACAGTGAGTGCTCTCGCGCTGCTGATGAGAGGGTGTACTGGTTTCCAGGCAACAGGGCTTGTTGAATGGTTCAAGAACAGAAAATGAGAGGACACGAGCCAGCGTCAATACAAAATCACCCATGTTCCTCTTTTGTTGCTAGGTAGCAAAAGAGAAAAGAACTATGTGCCAAAAAAACATGTTTTTAGGGGAATGGGTAGACGAACGTCTAAAAACTTTGCTAATTTGAGAGCTTCCATGTTCATGGGAAAAATGGAAATGTCAGGAAAAATAATTTTTTTAGCACTTCCCACCCCAAAATCAGTGCAGAAATATATATTAAAAGGTAGCGGATTTCATACAGACTTTAACACATGACATAAATGAGGTGATGAACTATCATTGTAGGTGCTGTCATTTTTTTGACTACTAAAGCATACAAATACCATGTTTGTACATATTTAGGAAACATGCTAAGTTCACATACTTGTATCTCTGAAAAACTATGTTATAGCCAGTTATTCTGTGTCAGAACGTCTGTATTTGTTTTGGTTTGTGTGACTCCGCCCCCTGCCTGTTTACTTAATAGTATTTTGACACCCAGGTTGCCAGTTGGTGGAAAACATGTTTTGCAGCCATGGAAGCCAGCAAACAAACTGGGTCAGAGATTGCAGATTCTGCTTGATCTAAAAAGCCTCGACATCCATCTAAAAAGCTCTGAGCAGAGGCATATTACAAATGCTGCTAAATCAACTCCTCAATTTACAGTGCAAGGCTTGTTGCTCGTTCCTGTTGCATGTTCTCAAACTGGCAACCCACGTGGATCCACCAACTGCCAATATTACATATTGCACCTTTAACAAAACAGCAACGGGACATAGTATGAATGCTCACTGTGCTTGACAGAGCATTTAATATCTGACATACGTGACATGACCCTGATCCTAGATCAGCTCTTTAAATGCTCTTGACAGTTTGAAGCTCCTCAAGGGGAGCAAGAAATGTAGCTAGATTTGCTTTGTGAGAATAACTCTTTAAAAAGGTGAAGCGAAAGGTTGTCAATAAAATAACAAACAAATATATACAGATAATTAGTAGTGATGAAAATGCAGTCTGTCACGACACATTAAAGAGCATCAAAATGACTTTTATTGTCTGAATTTTGTTATAAATTTTATCTGAAAACTGAGACTTTAAGCACAAAGCTTAATTGTGATTAATGGATGGTAGATGAATTCTATCACTTGGAGTCATACGGACTTCTTTAATGACGCTTCTATTAGGGATGCACCAATACCACTTTTTCCAGAACGAGGCTGATACCGATACTTTTATTTTTGGTACTTGCCGATACAGAGTACCAATACCTGTATTTTCATTGCATTTGTAATTTTTTTTAAATACTGAGTACAGAAACCAAAAGAATATGAATAATGTTACTTGGCTTGGTTAGTTTAGCAAATAGATATTTCCTTCAGTTATTTTCACACATAATTTTGCCCATTAAAATGGGTTGTACAAGCTTTTGTTACTTTCACTGTTCTTTTTTTTTTTTGCTCTATGGTACTTCATCTTTAATTTAATAGCACATTAGAGCTGCTCCACTGCAGCGGCTCAGTACTGTAATCACCAGGCGTTTTCCTGTAATAATGCAGAAAGAACAAGCTGAGCTCAACATGCCCCAACATTGCTTAGTTCTGGTTGTGCAAAACTTTGATTCCGGTTTCTTTAGAGATATTGTTTTTCGGGTAACAGTCTGTGGATATAAACTCACTCGTCCAAACGCAACTTGTTGCAACTTGTTGAAACTTTTAATAATTCATCGTTCGTAACCGCAAATTATCATTAATATTATTTAACTATTTATTAGGCTACATTTATAATAACAACCTTTTTTAAAGTGCAACATAAAAAGGGAACATCAGCCTAGCCTATAGTCTGTACAAGTGTTCGGCTGTTGTACAACTACTGGGCCGCTTAAGTGAATCGGCAAGTCCTGCTGCTTTATTTTTCGGTCTTCATGTTTCGTGCCAGGAAAACCAACATGTTCACTTTGTCTGGTTTCAGCGAGGATCTTAACGGTGTGACAATGTTGCCAGCCGCACTGAATACACGCTCCGAGGGAGTGCTCATAGCGCATATAGTTAAAATGTGCCTAAATAGGCGACACTATATTTGGCTTAGGCACTAGATTCGTGGACATTTTTTGAATAATGTCGTCAACTGTAAATAATAGCCTATACCACATAAGAGAAGTATCGCTATAAGCACTTGCAATTAAAATCTAACAAACCGTTTACGTTATGCGTGATTGTGTGTATTTTATTGAACATTATCTGTAGATAAGTACTGAAACCTAGCATTTAATTAATAATAATCAGATACACACACAATATAAATCCCTCATATGTTTAATGGACTGTCCCTCTCCCTTGTGCGGGAAGCTGTTTTTTTTTTCTCCAGAAGCCCTTGAACATAGGACGGAAGACAGTAAATTATGATAAACAATGATTATTGTTTAGAGTTCATATCACACACCATATGCACTCCTGTAACTTTCACCAGCAAAAAAATAAATACAAAAAAAAAAAGTGCAGTGATGATGATATTGCCTAAAAATGCGATACCTTGTTAAATAATGCGATATTCGATATGCAAAACGGTATTGCTTTACTTGTGTAAAATCAATTTAAATGATATTTTAAAATATTTAAAAATTAAAATTATATAACCAATATATGTTTCACATTCTTTCTTGGAAAAGAAAGCATCACTACAGCTTCTGAAAGTGACCAGCAGTGTTTTAGCATTACATAAAAAGTAATATCACAAATCAGAAAATGTGATTTTAACATCAATGTGAACAAACAAACAAAAAAATTAATGCCACTAATTTTATATTAATGTAACTTTCCGTTTATTATTTAAAGTACACTTTAAGTACTTCTCCATATACCACAGCAAAAACTATAGCCTAAGAAAGTTCAAACATGATTAAAGGCAAGTGAACAGTCAGTAAAAAAAGAACAAATTCACAAATTACAAGCATAGATAAAATAAACAGTAGTATTCAGGTACAGAAATTTAATAATTAAATGTAAAATAACACTGCGCATAGCACTTCTCTTCTCTTCCTGTCATGTGCTATGGCGTAAGGGCCCAACTTTCAACGATCCAATCAATTCCCGAAGGACGAAATCAAGCCCCGCCCTGCATTTTTTCTCATTTCAGAAGCCGTTTGACTCGTATATACGTCACAACAGGAAAAAAAGGACAATCTCAACTTCCGTTTCATGCCGACTTTAAGAAAAGTTCTTAAAGTTGAGCTTTATTGACCATTATCAATTTCATGGTCATGATTATATGGTTATTTAAGCAACTCCGTTTTCTCTTTATTATTAAACCTGAATGGAAATATCCATGATGCGGAAAACTGGAGTTGAGACTTAAATTATGAAGTCACTCTTGTGTTTAGTTTCTAAATGATGTTATGACTTTTGAAATTCTGCTTATCTTCGAAATCTGACAGTAAATGTTTAGAGTCATTAGACCTGGACTTGCTGAAGCTGCTCTGTCAGAGATTGTCTTATTATTGGGAGATGTGAGCGTCTGTAGTACTTGCCATTGGAAAAAGCATAATGGCTAACTTGGATCACGTGAGGCACCTCAGCCAATCATACAATGGCCTGTGGTCTCCTTAGCATTAGCATTAGCCATTATGCTTTTTTCTGCTAAAGGTTGCAGGCTTGCCTTCCTGTGGCTTTGGCTCTGTCCAGCAGAGCTCCCAGAATTCTCTGCAGTCTAGTGTCAGTCATGGTCTCTCTCGTATCAGCAGGAGGAGACCGTTTGTGAAGCTTCAGCATCCCTCAGTTTCTTCACTGTGATTTTAGAGTTTGTTGCTTCACAGACTAGTCTACAACTTTCTGGTACTGCTGTCAAACGATTAATCGCGATTAATCACATCCTAAAATAAAAGTTTTTGTTTACAAAATATATGAGTGTGTATTGTGTTTATTTATTATGTATATATAAATACACACACATTCATTATATATTTAAGAAAAAGATGTTATGTTTATATATTAAACATATATATAATATAAATATATAAATGTATATACATGTAAATATTTTCAAAATATATAATGAATGTGTGTGTATTTATATATACATAATAGATAAACACAGCACACACACATATATTATGTAAACAAAAACCTTTATTTTGGATGCGATTAATCGCGATTAATCGTTTGACAGCAGTACTTTTTGGGTTCAGTTCCTACGGAAACCATTGAGCCGTCCACAGCTCTTAAGTTAAACGTTTGATTGGATGTTTCAAAGCATAGATATGCTGCATAAACGACTTGTTGCTAATTACCATGTTATATTCGTGTACATTCTCTACACTCTGAAAGTTTTTTTTTTTCTTTTTGTCTTGCTGTTTTGTCAATGCAATGACAGTAAGTTGGCTAGTGATGATTTCTGATGAACTTGACCTGACATGTTGACCTTTCCAAGATGACACTGCTGCTGAGTGTTGCAAGTCTGCATTATGCATCTAGGTCTTCTGTTACTCTGAGTATGAAATGAAACAAAATGAGAGATTGTGTGAATCGATGTCTGCGCCCTCACCTATAACAGACTTTGTGCTTAACATGAGTGCTGTATATTTGTGTAGATTTTTTTTTTTAAATGTTGAGATAATGACTTTTTTATATTTTTTTTTTTCCTATATCTCACACACACTTTTTGTGACTAAATTTAGTTGATGCATGTTTATTGATAAACCATTGCAGTGTGAAGAATGAAAGTGGAAGTTTATGCAGGTAAAATTAATATATTTTGTTTAAAAACATCCAGAGTGATATTTATGTTTTGTTAGAAAATTAATTAGTAGTTTTCATGAATTTTTGAGCAGTCATGAATTATAAATGCAAAGGAATGTAATTAAATGCATTTATTTAAGTGTAGTTAATACTAGTAATTCTCAGGTTATTTGTATTTTATAAATATCATATAAATGTATATTGAAATTTAATTTATAAATTAATATAATTTCTTCCTTCATTACAGTGTTTTTTTTTCAGTAGTTTTAGAAATTGAAATTTCTTTTTTTTTTTTTTTTTATAGAATGGGGCAGAAATGTAGTAATAACACGGTAACATTCAAAACTCTGAAATGTTCCTGCTTTCACTCATTAATGAGAAGTCATTGAGCAGATAAAATATGGTTTTATTCGACAAAATAGTAATCTATGACTTACATTCTACCAGGTCAGAACAGACGCCGGATTTCAAAAATCATATGCAGATTTTTTTTAGAACTCATTGATTTAAAAATGCTTGTTTAAACCTGTGTTCAAACAGACTGCAGGAGCACATGTAATTCTGCTTCCCTGTGCAGAATTATCATAATTATCATGTTGTGGCTCCTCTTGACAGAAGTGGAGATGTGATTGAATGTTTGCTGTCTGCTGTGGACGGGCTTGTGCAGTGTGTGTGTGTGTGTGTGGGTTTTATTTCTTGATTTGCTCTTGATTGCTTATTCGGGTGTTGCTCAGACCGGGAGAGCCGCTGTCCTGCTTTGCTGCTCTGTCAGAGCAAACTCAGCCAGTTTTGCTTGATATTAGGGCTGCACGATAAATCGCATGCGATATTTAATGCGCATCTTGTCAGAAAGCCGGTTCTGTAATCGGCGGTAAATCTCCATCACCTGCGGGCTTTCACATTGAGCAGCATTAACTACACAGAGCCGTTGTTCACTGACGAGCAGCGCAAAAAATCGCGCGAATATGAACGTGGTTTTGCGCAGCTCGTCAGTGAACAACGGCTCTGTGTAGTTAATGCTGCTCAATGTGAAAGCACGCAGGTGATGGAGATTTACCGCTGATTACAGAACCGGCTTTACTGATAAGATGCGCGTTAAATATCGCATGCGATTTATCGTGCAGCCCTACTTGATATACATATTTCCCTTGGAGACTGATTACAGCAGCCGCTGATCTGGAGTGTGTGTGTTGAGCGATTGATTGTTTCTGTGTTTGCTCAGGTCAGCTCAGGGGTCTCAGCAGACGGATGAGGCTGCAGGATCGAGTCCTGACGATGAGCAGCCTGGACCTTCCCGCAGGAAACGCCAGCCCAGCATGTCTGAAACCATGCCGCTCTACACACTCTGCAAAGAAGACCTGGACAGCATGGACAAAGAGGTTAAACACACACACACACATACAGTACATAAACATTTTCTTAGCTAAATGAGGACATTGCATGGACTTCAGATGTTTTTATATGCTAGTTGTAGTTATAAATACTATAACCTAACCAACACCCTAACCCTGACCTCAACAGAAAGCATTCTACATTTTAACAATAAAAAACACGATTCACTTCATTTTTATACCATTTTAGCAAATGAAGACGTGTCCAAACAGACATTTTGTTAGATTTAGTTAACTTCTTAGTACAGATTTGTCTCCAGAATATGGTGAAGTTGGTACACACACCCACATTTTAAGTATGTATTTATGTCTAACTTAGAAACACAATACAAAAGGAAATACATTGCACAGATGCAAGCACAGTTGTTACTGGGAACCTTATATATACTGTAAATAAAGGTAAATATAATTTTATATACACTTTCCCTTTGGAAAGTTTTTTTTTGTTTGTTTTTCATTTGATTTTTTTGTTTTTGAAAGAAAATTGCTCACCAAGGCTGCATTTATTTGGTAAAACAATGCAGTAAAAACAGTATTGTTGTGAAATATCATTACACTAATTTCTATTTGAATATATTTTAAAGTTTAATTTATTCCTGTGATGGTAATACTGATTTTTCAGCTATTTAAGTATGTAATTTGAGTTTATGGCATAGAGTTTTTTTGCAGTTGTGGTTCTTTTCTGTGCTGCATACAGGACAAAAACGGTCGCATTTGCGACCAAAAATATTAATTATATTTATTTATTGTTAATATTTTTGTTGAGATCGCCATTGGCGACTAATAATAATAATATTTATTATTGACGTAATAAATAATTAACCTTACATTAACCTTGCATATTCATATTTTTACTTAACCTGTTGTCTACACGATAAGAAAGAATGCAAGGAGCTAAAGACAAAATTCAACATCTCCTATATAATTGCATGTTACTAATGAAGAAAAACAGACTGGATGTGTGCAAGACTATGACAGCATTTATAGGATGCATTGAGGAGGAGCCCAAACTACACTCAATGGCCAAGTGATGCTGACATAATTATGGTCCATGATATTGGCACAGATTCTGTGTAATAAACAACTCTTTCTGACTGTATATAGTTCTCAAGTTGGAAAAGACGTTTAGTTCCCACTTTAAGTGAACCTTAAAACCATAAACACATGACAGTATGACTGAAATGTTAAGGTGTTTTAGGTGGATCTATTTTCTTGCCCTGTTAATGTTGATTCTTTTGTTTCATTGCTGTGCTGTTGTTCTGCTTGACGTTTGTGTTGATAGTTCATGTACTGAATTGTTTACGGTGGTGTTACATGTGTAATTCATGACCAAGCCACAGTTACATTCTTCCCCCCACACAATGCTTTTAAGATTCATAAAAGCTAATTAAAAACCCTGAACAAATATCCTGAAGACATTCCCTGATGGTGAGCCAATGTTAATCATCCTCTGCGATCAGGAGCCGCTGAATATTAATGCCGAGTCTGTTTGAAGAGGACATGTAAGAAGCAAATTACTGTGATCATAGCAAAGCGCAAATTGAATTGATGGAAATTAAGTTTCTGCCTAATAAAGATGCATTTGCCAAACAGGAAGTTCAAAAGATGCTTGAAATGGAACACTAGCTTTACTACTTACAGTAAGCTAGTGTTTTATTAAAAATTAGTAAACAAAATTGTAAAGCATTACTCCATGATAAACATTTCAAACAGCTTCATTCATATGTGACCTTGGACCACAAAACCAGTCTTAAGTCGCTGGGGTATATTTGTAGCAATAGCCAAAAAAAACATTTTATGGGTCAAAATTATCTATTTTTCTTAAAAAATCATTAGGATATTAAAGGGGTCATATGATGTTGCTAAAAAGAACATTATTTTGTGTATTTGGTGTAATGAAATGTGTTTATGCGGTTTAAGGTTAAAAAAAACACATTATTTTCCACATACTGTACATTATTGTTTCTCCTCTATGTCCCGCCTTTCTGAAACGCGTCGATTTTTACAAAACTCATCGGTCTGAAAAGCAAGGTGTGCTCTGATTGGCCAGCTATCCAGTGCGTTGTGATTGGCCGAATACCTCAAGTGTGTGACGGAAATGTTACGCCCCTTACCATATTGTGATGCCATGTCCCGGCCGGAGCGACGAGACAAAAACATTAAAACCCATTATAAACGAGGCATTTGTTGCATCCAGTGGGGACATAATTACGGATTATAATGACTCATACTGTCTTTTTACGCGATGCAACGCAACCGTGTAAACATAACCATGTTTGCATTTGTGATCGGAGAAATGACAAACAACAAGTGCTACTCTACACTGCTCAAAACTCGCGTTTGAATCGTCAGTGGCAAATTCTTTAAATATAAAAAACGTACTTACAGTTTGTGAATCAGGACAGCCGGCATTGTAGTCTACTCTACCAGGAAACAGTCCTCTATAAAATGTGCTGCACACATCTGAACACACCATCTCGGCTAAATATTGTCCTATCCTAACAAACCATACATCAATGGAAAGCTGATTTATTCATATAAATATCATATAAATCTCAATTAAAAAAAAAATATATATAATTTGACCCTTATAGCTCACATTCCATATTTCATTGGTGTGTCTTTCCCTGGAACTACTTTTTTTTTTGTGTGGTTTTGGATGGGAGAACAGATGAATGAAAAATCTTCCCTGACTTTAAATTGTATAGTTCACCTAAAAATGAAATTTCTATCATCATTTACTCACCCTCCAGTTGTTCCAAACCTGTGTGACTGACTTTCTTCTGAGGAACATAAAGAAGGTATTTAAGAATGTTGGTAAACAAACAGTTGATGGAAGCCATAGTATGGAAAAAGAATGGCTACCATCAACAGTTCGGTTACCAACATTCTTCAAAATATCATCTTTTGTGTTCAACAGAAGAAAGAAATTCACACAGGTTTGGAACAACTTGAGGGTGAGTAAATAATGACAGAAATGTCATTTTTGGGTGAGCTGTCCCTTTAAAAGGTGAGGAGTAATGAAGAGAAGTCTTTTCACATATATGAAGGACAATAATGGGGGAACTGGGCGGCATCTTCCTATCGGCGTGCTGGATCAGTGTTGTTGCTGTGTGATATATATTGCATTGCTTATTTATGAGCACATCTCTGCGCAGCCTTCCTCTTCTGACCTTGCTCTTCATTTAAGGTCATCTTCACGCTGGCTGGCTCTGGTTTATTAATGATTTCATCTGATCTTTAAAATTGGTCATGGGTGTGTGTTTAAAAAAGGTGTGCATGAAATTATAAACCCTGTGTGGATTATTTCTTTTATCCCAGCTTTGTTGTTGTCAGCTACACTTTCATAGCTCAAAGTGCTGCGTCAGGCTTTATATGGAACGAGTTTTTTTTTTTCTTCAGCTTTTTTCTTTTACATTTGTCTTGTCTTCTTCCGCTTTTTCTCTGAAGTGTGAAAGAGAAAGATGTGCCTCATGGCTCCCTCTTAAAATCACTGACCTAGAAACACCGCTTCAGAGCTTCTTTAACTTCTTTCTCATTTGTCGGACCTGTCTCAGTGCTCCGCTTAGCAGTTATAACATCTCCGCAGTCCATGTTAGAAATTCTGTCACTGCTGACAGTGTTCATAACAGCTGTGTTGCACTTTCCAGGTCAGATAGCTTAATTTTTTTCTGTTCACCTTCATGCTCACACACGGATGAAACTAAACCACGTCTTACCTTTAACGTAGCAGTGGCTTCAACACAGTGGCAGGGGTTTGATCACTCGTAGGCACAATTTAAAATATGTGACCCTGGACCACAAAACCAGTCATAAGGGTCAATTTTTTTAAAATTGAGATTTGTACATCATTTGAATAAATCAGCTTTCCATTGATGTATGGTTTGTTAGGATAGGACAATATTTGGCCGAGATACAACTATTTGACAATCTGGAATCTGAGGGTGCAAAAAAATCAAAATATTGAGAAAATCGCCTTTAAAATTGTCCAAATGAAGTCCTTAGCAACGCATATTACTAATGATAATACATTTTTGATATATTTACGGTAGGAAATTTACAAAATATCTTCATGGAACATGATCTTTACTTAATATCCTAATGATTTTTGGCATAAAAGAAAAATCGATAATTTTGACCCATATAATGTATTTTTGGCTATTGCTACAAATATCCCCCAGCGACTTAAGACTGGTTTTGTGCTCCAGGGTCACATATATGCTTTGAAATTGCATTCTGCACAGTTGTAAATATCCACTACCTTTTGTGCAAACAATTTGTACTTAAAAAAAAAAAAAAAAGTCTTATGTGAGGCTCTTTAGTGTGTATTTTAAAGGGGTGTTTGATTGCGATTTCACTTTTTTAACGTTAGTTAGTGTGTAATGTTGCTGTTTGAGCATAAACAATATCTGCAAAGATACGAAGCTGAAAGTTCAATGCAAATGGAGATATCGTCTTTTAAAATTATTTAAAATAATTAATGTTTTAAAATTTAAAACATTAATTACTGTAATAAATTATTGGTGAATTTAAATGAAATGCTAAATGAAGGTATGTGATTAAAATTTATGTGTAATGTGTTTAAAACATCGTGTAGTGAAATATATTAAGAAGAATGTATGTACCCTACTGTTAAAAGTGCATTGAATTAATCAAACACATTTTTGCAATGTAAAAGTCTTTTCAAAAACTATTTCAAATGTTTGCAGTTTTAAACTTTTTATTCAAGAAACCTAAAAAAAAATCAGCTTTACCATCACAGGAATAAATTACATTTTTAAATATATTCAAATATAAAACAGTTATTTTAAATTGGGTAATAATATTTCACAATATTACTGTATCTCTGATCAAATAAATGCAGCCTTGATGAGCATAAGAGACTTTTGTTAAAAACATTAAAAAACCTTACTGACTGCAAACTTTTGACTGGCCGTGCATTATTTTAAACTTGAATTAAAAGCAGGATATGCACATGCTGTTGGGAGTCCTCCATATGCATTTTCCTGTATTAACATTAGCAATTAATGAATTAATTTAAATCCCTAGTACACATGTTGTGCCGGGAATCAAACCCATGACCTTAGCATTATGTTTTGCTAAATTAGCTATAGGCACACCTGTATGTGATCAGTAAACTGCATTTGAAAAAATAATATTGTACCTTGGTAGGGTAAAGTTTGGCAAACTACTATTTTTCAGAGCTGTATCTTGCTGGTTCAGCTGATATTTTCCTCCACACTGCTGCTTGTCAATTCAGAGAGTAATGCCATAAAGTATAAACACCTCTCAGCGGCTCTGAGGGGCACATGCAGTCTGCCGTGCTTCATGCCAGAACCAATATGTCAAGCATAAACCAGGCTTGACTTAAGAGCTCGACAGCATCCCAAGATAATGTTCATTTCTTTTATAAAAGGAAATCAAGCTTTCATACGGTATGCTGTAATGATTTCTGAAGGATCATGTGACACTGAAGACTGGAGTAATGATGCTGAAAATTCAGCTTTACATCACAGAAATAAATTACAATTTTAAAATATATTCAAATAGAAAAAAAAAGTTATTTTAAATTGAAAAATATTTCACAATAGTACTAAATTTATGGATTTATGGTCTCCCATTCACCGCCAAAGAAGTTTACCCAACTATGACGACTTCTGCTGAGAAACCCGGAAATGTGAAAAAGGTCCATGGTGTATAATATATCTTGCAATCGTGCACAGTGGTTTTGCATGAAAATAATGCATGTTGTTCATTTAAAAGGTCATGTTTTATGGGGACATGTGATTTACTAGAAGTATCCATGGTGACAGACATGACATCTAATATTGAAATGACTGGGAACATCAAGCTTTAACAAGCTCCAGCTTTATAGCAACCTTCTATTTAAGGACTTTATTTAGAACATAAATCCCTTTCAGTAAAATATCCTGACATGGAAATCCTATAAAATGTCATTCACATGAGGCTGCAGATGTAAAACCTGTTCTGTATCCTTTCCTAAGCTCATTTTCTCTCCCTTAGTCACTTATAAGTACCATTTGCCACCGTTCAATTTGTGCCCCATTGTTCTAGCAGCCTAACAGGGGTTTTGTTGAATAGCCCCCCTCACTCACCAAATATGACATCTCCGCTGAGGTGCAGGAAACCACAGCGTTATTATTCTGGGACTTTGCGAATTGGGATATTGAAGGGGTTAGTCCTTTGTTCACCAGACCCGCTGAATGGAAGTAGAATAGTTTCTATATTTAGCATGTGGAGAGAGCTGTAGCAGGCTTTTAATATATGAGAAAGCTGAGGTTGATTGAACGTAAATTACTATTCGAAAAGTCACACATTTGAGGGAGCCGTACAAATGTACTTTTAGCATGGCTGCTCGGAGGAAGTTGGAATTAAGTTGTTGAATGGCTGCTGTGGACACTGGTAGCACTAATGTTCTCCTTTCATGCATTGCAAAATAGATTTCTGTCACTCACAGTACAGTAGTTACAGGCTCTTTAAATGCGAAGAATATGCTGACCTGAATGAAAACGAATGTTAATTGTTACTCCCAAAATCACTTGGAGAAGGTGTGAATGGTTTTGTAATGGTGTAATCATCCTCAGTTCTTTTTAATTCTCTCTTTATAGTCATGACTTGTCTCTGGTAGGTGTGCAAATAAACAGCGGTGACTTCCACTCAAGCAGAGAGTCCAGCCAGGTTAATTATGTTAATTGTTACATCCATATTATGTGTAGGAGGTCAACAGTGATCTCACTTGTTGGTGAGTGTGGCTTTGGCACACAATAAATGCGCTAAGAATCCTTCATGAGCAACGCTAATTATCCATATGTCATGTTCTGCTTTTTTTCTGTCCTTTCTGTGTCTTTGACTTTAGCTAAAGTAGTAGATCATCCAAAATAATGACGATTCTGTCATTATTTACTCACCCAAACTCATATGAATTTGTTCCATGGAATATAAAAAGAGAAATTCTTTCTTTCTTTTTCTTTCTTTCTTTCTTTCTTTCTTTCTTTCT
>NW_015546025.1:392790-398308 GCF_001515605.1 Sinocyclocheilus anshuiensis | reverse complement strand
ATGTGACACTGAAGACTGGAGTAATGATGCTGAAAATTCAGCTTTACATCACAGAAATAAATTACAATTTTAAAATATATTCAAATAGAAAAAAAAAGTTATTTTAAATTGAAAAATATTTCACAATAGTACTAAATTTATGGATTTATGGTCTCCCATTCACCGCCAAAGAAGTTTACCCAACTATGACGACTTCTGCTGAGAAACCCGGAAATGTGAAAAAGGTCCATGGTGTATAATATATCTTGCAATCGTGCACAGTGGTTTTGCATGAAAATAATGCATGTTGTTCATTTAAAAGGTCATGTTTTATGGGGACATGTGATTTACTAGAAGTATCCATGGTGACAGACATGACATCTAATATTGAAATGACTGGGAACATCAAGCTTTAACAAGCTCCAGCTTTATAGCAACCTTCTATTTAAGGACTTTATTTAGAACATAAATCCCTTTCAGTAAAATATCCTGACATGGAAATCCTATAAAATGTCATTCACATGAGGCTGCAGATGTAAAACCTGTTCTGTATCCTTTCCTAAGCTCATTTTCTCTCCCTTAGTCACTTATAAGTACCATTTGCCACCGTTCAATTTGTGCCCCATTGTTCTAGCAGCCTAACAGGGGTTTTGTTGAATAGCCCCCCTCACTCACCAAATATGACATCTCCGCTGAGGTGCAGGAAACCACAGCGTTATTATTCTGGGACTTTGCGAATTGGGATATTGAAGGGGTTAGTCCTTTGTTCACCAAACCCGCTGAATGGAAATAGAATAGTTTCTATATTTAGCATGTGGAGAGAGCTGTAGCAGGCTTTTAATATATGAGAAAGCTGAGGTTGATTGAACGTAAATTACTATTCGAAAAGTCACACATTTGAGGGAGCCGTACAAATGTACTTTTAGCATGGCTGCTCGGAGGAAGTTGGAATTAAGTTGTTGAATGGCTGCTGTGGACACTGGTAGCACTAATGTTCTCCTTTCATGCATTGCAAAATAGATTTCTGTCACTCACAGTACAGTAGTTACAGGCTCTTTAAATGCGAAGAATATGCTGACCTGAATGAAAACGAATGTTAATTGTTACTCCCAAAATCACTTGGAGAAGGTGTGAATGGTTTTGTAATGGTGTAATCATCCTCAGTTCTTTTTAATTCTCTCTTTATAGTCATGACTTGTCTCTGGTAGGTGTGCAAATAAACAGCGGTGACTTCCACTCAAGCAGAGAGTCCAGCCAGGTTAATTATGTTAATTGTTACATCCATATTATGTGTAGGAGGTCAACAGTGATCTCACTTGTTGGTGAGTGTGGCTTTGGCACACAATAAATGCGCTAAGAATCCTTCATGAGCAACGCTAATTATCCATATGTCATGTTCTGCTTTTTTTCTGTCCTTTCTGTGTCTTTGACTTTAGCTAAAGTAGTAGATCATCCAAAATAATGACGATTCTGTCATTATTTACTCACCCAAACTCATATGAATTTGTTCCATGGAATATAAAAAGAGAAATTCTTTCTTTCTTTTTCTTTCTTTCTTTCTTTCTTTCTTTCTTTCTCTCTTTCTCACTTTCACAGAACTACCAGTTGATCCAAAGTGCTGTACAGTACAGCTAAAATAAAACAAATAAGAAACCACAAAACATCAAAACACAATATAACAAAACAATTGACATAACAAGTTCCATAGTCTAGGACCAGCAACAGCGAAGGCTCGATCACCTCTGCAATGGAACCTCGATCTAGGAACAGAGAGGAGACCAAGATTACTGGATCTTAGGGACCTATTTGGGTTATAAGTAGAGATTGCCTCAGAGATATGATAGGGCTTGATTATGCAGAGATTTAAAAACAAAAGTTACAATTTTTAAAATAATTCTAAATTTGACAGGTAACCAGTTTAGTGAAATAAGAATGGGCGAGATGTGATCGAACCTCCGTCTGCCTGTCAGCAACCTTGCAGCAGCATTTTGGACCATCTGTAAACGCATTATAGAGGACTGACGTATACCATAGTATAGTGAATTACAGTAATCTAAACGACATGGAACAAACAAGTGAATAATCTGTTCAAACTGTTTAACAGAGTAAAGATTAGATTTTTAATAAACGCCGCAAGGGGAAGAAACTTGATTTGACCACTGCACTAATTTGTTTCTCAAAACCCAGGTTGCAGTCAATGTGTACTCTGCAGTCGCGCAGAGCACACATAGGCTACTGTACTCCAAACGTTTTTCTAAATTAACTTAATAAAAAAACGAAATGAAATATAATCGCTTTGACATTACATACAAAACTGAACTATTTTAATAGCTGAAACGGTAGTATAAGCAGTTTTGGGAGAAGGGGGGAAAAAGACGGGCTCGGGTCGGACTCAGGCCAAGAATTCTGATGAGCTGTCGGTCAAGGGCCGGGCTAGGGCCAGGGCCGGGCTAGGGCCTATATTTGAGGCCCGTGCAGGGCTCTAGTGTAAAGTAAGAAGAGAGATGACCAAAGTGAAGGGCACAGTTTTCATATGACTTTAAACCAAACAAAATGATTTCTGTTTTGTTCTCGTTTAACTCTAATAGGTTCTGCTTTAACCATATTTGTAATTCATTTAGACAATCCAACAGAGGTCCTAATAATTCTTTACTTTTATGCTGCAAGGGAAAATACAGCTGAGTATCATCTGTGTATAGGTGGAAGGACACTCCATAAGATAGCACCCATTGGTAGCATAAATATAGAAAATAAAACTGGGGCAAGAATTGAGCCCTGTGGCACCCCACAAGCAAGTGGGCGTGAGGACGAAGTATAATGGCCAATGGAAACACTAAAACTTCTGTTTGTTAAAAAAGATTGAAACCATTTCAACACCTTGCCCTGTAACCCAACACAGCGCTCCAACCTGGAAATCAAGATATTGTGGTCAACCATATCAAATGCAGAGCGTAAGCACCAAAGCCACAGCATTCCCTTTATCTGTTTCTAGTAAAATGTCATTTACAACTTTTAAAAGTGCAGTTTCCATGCTGTGTTGAGACTTAAAACCCAATTGGAATTTTTCAAAAATATTATTTGACATCAAATGGGACTGCAGCTGGGTCAACAATTTTCTCAAGAAACTTAGAAAGAAATAGCAAGTTTGATATAGACCTAAAATTATTAAAATTCGAAGAATCAAGATTGGGCCTCTTTAATAATGGAGTTACTGTAGCTGTTTTTAGGCAGTCAGGAACAACCCCAGTAATTAGACTAGTATTAAAAATAGTTAAAAGATCATGTCCAACGGTATTGAAAATCTGTTTTAGAAATCTAGATGGAATGATATCTTGAGAAGATGAAGTTGATCTTAGACGTTCAACAATGCCTTTACAGGATTCAAAAGAAACAGGCTGAAAATCGCTCCACAGCATTGGACCGCTTGATCTCTCAGGTTGAACAGAGTTCCCCAAGGGCAGGCTAGATCTTAATTGAACGGTTTTCTGATTAAAAATGTACAGAATTGTTCACACAGTAATATGGAAGCATCAGGACAAATGTTGACGGGGGACTGAGCACAGAATCAATAACAGAAAAGAGGGTCTTAGGTCTGTGTTTGCTCAACATTTGCACGTACAAGCTACATACGATCTTGCTTAGGCTTTGTTGCGCTTAGCTTTCAGAAAAAATAAATGATTACTATAAATGGTGGAGATTTTTAAGTCAACATGGAGTTATAAAAACTTTGTTATGGATGTCTTTTAAACCCTACACACGCACTTGTCAACGCTACAGCCTGTTGTTTTTGCAGTCTTCAGTAGTTTGTTGTTGTTCTTGTTCCGTCTCTTCCGTTTCTTTTCCGACAGCGAAATAATGGCCCAATTCAGTGTGGACATCTTGTGGACAGACGAAGTACTGCTAAAACAATTCAAAGTGCTGCGCATACATTGTATGCGCTGTAACAAAAATTGAGTGGTACGTGTACAGTATGCTCATACTGTTCTGATGACGAAATTCGGCACCTGGAGCACTTTGTGCTAATGTGACATTTTTCGTGTGTCTGAACGTAAAGTTCACAAGAGTTCACGGTGCGAGTAGAAGCTGAGGGTCTAAGTGAACTGTGGTCTGCTGGACGAAAGCATACATTAAGGTCAAATGGTTTCCAGTTAAATGCTGAGGCTTTGTGCTGGATTCGTTTAGTTTGCTTCAGTGTAGCTCATTTTGCCAACGAGTCTCTGCTGTCTTTCCATAGATATTTTGACTTGAAAAAGTGGCTTCCCATTTCCCATGCTACTATTCACATCAACATTGGCATGCTGACTATCCTATTGTTTTAAATAAATAAATGAGTGAGCAACCATTCAGAACATCCTAGCAACCATATAGCCCTATCGATCTCTTGGATGTGCGTCATCTGTTATGCTTTTCTGTGTGGCCGGTAAGTGACAGAGGATTATTTTGGCATTTATTTATTCATTTATTTCCGAAGTATATATAATCTGTTTGTGTTAATAGTTAATAGCGGCCCCTCCGGGGTGGGTTGGTCCTGAAACATTACCATCAAAGGGAAAGAAATTCACATAATCCTGAGTGCTGTGAATTTTGAGGTGAGGAGAAAACGTGTTTTCAAATGTCATCCTGCTTCTATTAGTTCTGCAGCCCAAATATCTTTGGCATTCTTCAATGTTCAGAAAGCTTTGAATGAAGAAAAAAAAAAGAAATCCCTAACTGGCTGTCTGGCAGTTATCATATTGTGGTGTGAAGCTCGACATTAAAATGTCACCAGTGAACTACAGTCCCGAAATCACAATGTGGTTTGACAAGAAGCATTTTAGGACTGTGAGGTCATAGCGTGCACGTGGCCTACCTGATCTTTCTCATCCAGACACCTTACTATCTTGTCTAGCAGCATGCAGTGTTTGATGGGAATGTGGCATCGCTAGAATACCACAACTCAACCGCTCAAATGTTAACTCCTGTATCAGATGAGGCTGAATGTTCGGCATTCAAAGATTTATTGGCCTGCAGTTTGAAATGGTTATTTCTTTGGCTTAATGTCCTCATGCCACATGGGGGGAAGAGATACGTCCAAGCCAATATGTTATTGAATCTGTTGATGTTTTCTCAGTGGGAGGCAAAGATTTGGTCAGATACACGCTTCCACACATCGGGCAGTCATTGTCCAAACAACAACTGCTGCATACACTTGTCTGATTGTATCAGTTGAGTTGTTTGCTGTGACCAGAGGATTGGCAGTTTGGCTGCTTTAGAAATGTGTCCATGGTTTCCGCTGCTTCATGATGAGATCTGATACGTATTGCTGTTTCAAATTAGTGTTCAAATTAGTTTACCCAAGGCATCACACTTGTAAAAAAGGATTTTGCTGATTAGATTTTTACTTTAGGAGAAACAGTCTACAAAGAGATGAGGAAAGGGTAATGGTGTGTTACACGTGTGTACCGATTTTCGTACGTGTACGTAAAACATAGCTCGAGGCACACTCTGTTGAACTTCTACAGGTGGCGCTATCGAGCCATTTTGCCACACCCACTTCTGA
>NW_015546025.1:379016-392710 GCF_001515605.1 Sinocyclocheilus anshuiensis | reverse complement strand
ATAATAATAATAAACGGAGCAATTCCAAGAGGGTCCTCGCACCGCGGTGCTCGGGCCCTAATAATAATAATAATAAACGGAGCAAATCCAAGAGGGTCCTCGCACCGCGGTGCTCGGGCCCTAATAAACCGAGCAATTCCAAGAGGGTCCTCCCACCGCGGTGCTCGGGCCCTAATAAACGGAGCAAATCCAAGAGGGTCCTCGCACCGCGGTGCTCGGGCCCTAATAATAATAAACGGAGCAGATACAATAGGGTCCTCGCACCATCCGCCCGGAGCTGCTTCCGTGTACAACTGTTGGCGCAAGCTGCATTAAAATGATTATTACGTTTTAAATATGGATATTTGTCTTACAAAAATGCATCGATTCGCTACAGGAGACTACATAAAATAGCTACCAAAATAAATGTTGGTAACTGCAGTTTGATTAAAAGTAATGACTAAAAGTTGACAAAAATGCAATAACTTTTCATCGACTGAAACTATGAAAGACTCAAATGACTAGAATGTGACTAAGACTATTAAGCATTTTTGTCTCAAGATAAAGACTAAGACTAAATCAAAAATGCCTGTCAAAATTAACACTGTATTGAATACCAGCTTTCAGCCACAGCCGTGCATCGTCATCGTTTGGTTTTCAACTTGAACTAGTTTGCGATTGGATCCCATAATGCACTGGCCAATCACTGGCTTTAGTCTAGAATGAGAACGGACACATCTCTCTGGTGCTAACATGCTGAATCGGGCAAACTGCTGCCGACGTGTGGAACACACCAAAAAAATCTAGCCCGACAGACACTCGCAGACGACCTGATGTTGTCTGACAGCCGACCGTGGGCTTGGTGTGTCCCGGCCTTTAGTAACCATGAAGTGAACCAAGTACTGTTTGCACTAGAGTTTTCATAGGCCATATTCCTACCGGCTTTAAACCATTCAGTACAAACTACTTCATTTGATCATTTTCAAATTTTAAACTATCAGGTGGTTTGCCAACAAATAAATATGTGCTATGAGTTTCAGAGTGTATTTATTATTACGTTTATTCAATCGCAGAATTAATTTGCAGTTTGATAATTGCACTAAGCCATAATTGGCATATCAATTTTTATTTCTATATATCATGTAGCCATATAAGCAACTATTCAGAACATCCTAGCAACCATATAGCAACACCCTATCAACCTTAGGAACACCTTAGCAAGCAGCCTGGTAGCCACCCACAAATCCCTGATATATCGTGTTGTGAGTTTTATGGCCACCTCTCACATTCTCTTTGGAAAATGAAAAAATCAAGCTCATATTGTTGTTTTTCTCTTTTATGCCATCATGGATTAGGATTGGTTGGCTGACAGACAGTTGTGGCTTTGAGTTTAAAACTACGCTAAGATGTGTGTGTTTGTGAACTTAGTCACGTTGTGTCATCTCTGTGCTGCTGTGATGCAAGTCGTGCCTTACTCTGAAAGCAGGAGTGAGCCGGTATATTTGTTATCTGAGAATGTGTGTGATGAAGTGTGTTTGATTGCAGTTCGAGCACCACGTTATCAGCTTCATTGCACATTTCACACCTCAGCTCTCATTGGGACCCACCTCACTGCAGTTAGCACCATGTTAAGTGCTAACAAGTTGAGAAATTAGAACACCGTCTTCTCTCTGTCTGCTGCCCTTTATCTCCACTCCAACTCTGCCTCTTCTCCCAAAAAATAGTTCTCCACAGGTGCTGAAAGTTAAAGCCGAGGGGCGTAAATTCACTTCACTTCAAATGAAAGATTACTAGTAGCAAAGCTAAGTGCTGCCTTTGCCCTCTCTGCAACAAAAACCAAACAGAATCGGTTTTTCTGCATTATGCCATCAGAGTTGCACTTTTTTTTTTGGTCACTTTCAGATGTTTGAAAATGCATATGAAGTACCTCAAACCTGGAATAACAATTGCTGGGTGTTAAAAGTCTGTATCCATATGCATGATTTCCTCCAAATATATTCACTTTCATATAATTAAACATGGTTTTATATAAATGACTCCATAAACCCATCCAGTCCAGTCGCAGCATTTAAGTTGTCAAGAATAGAGGCCGTTTTTGCAGCTGTAGGATGTATTACATTGCAGGGCCATATAGGGCAGCTGTGCATAATTATAGCTGATGATAATTGTATGATTCAATATAGTGTTGTCACGGTACCAAAATTTCAGTATTCGGTATCTAACATTGTACAGTAAAGTCTATACAGGAGATAACATTTGACTGTACTTTTATTTAATCCAAACTGTGTTCATATTTAATTTTAAAGGGCTTTTAAAACCTGCTAGAGATATTCAGCCAAGAATTACAAATAACTAAAAAAAAAAAACTTTTTCTAACGGCGATGTTTATTTCAATCCGAAATTCAAATTAAAATATGGAATAATATTCATAACAGAAGCTCTAAATATTAAAAATGTAATTGAAACTTACCTGCTTGTACTTGATCGGGGTGTTTTGTTAGTTTGATGCGTTTCCTCCTCTTGAGCCACTGCTTTTAAGAAGAGGTTGCCAGGTTTTCACAACAAAACCCGCCCAAGACTTGGTACCGAAATACCGGGTCTTTTGACAACACTAATTCAATACCAGTGCAAATAATAGACTTACAGATTTATACTCATCTCAAGAGTTTTAGAGCTGCATTGCTTTAACTTTTTTTAACAGCCCCTATAGTAACGTTTTTATGATTGACTGTAAGTGGTTTATATTTGATTCGATAGATATGTGTCACATGCTTTCAGTGTGAACAGGAGCCTAATGTTTCGTGCATAGGCTCAAATGAACATAAATGTTCAAAGGTTTTGGGTCGGTAAGATTTTTAAATGGTTTTTGAAAAGAAGTCTCTTATGCTTACCAAAACTGCATTTATGTGATCACAACTACAATAAAAACAGCACTTTGGTGAAATGTTGTATTATTGAAATATTAAAAATATTAGTACAGTTTAAAGAAATGTTCTATTTGAATATATTTTAATATGTAATTTATTTCTGTCATCTAAAGCACCCATTACTCCAGTCTTCATTGTCACATGATCCTTTTAATCAGTAAGGACACATTAAATTGGTAAGTAATAAAGAAAATAATAATAATAATAAAATAATAATGGTAAAGACATTTATATTTTTAAGAAAGATTTTTATTAATAATCTTACACAATATCACTGTTTTTACTGTATTTTGATTAAATAAATGCAGCCTTAGTGAGCATAAGAGACGTCTTTCAAAAGCATACAAAAACGATCAAACCCAAACCCAACCCCAGCGTACATTTATGCTGCTTCTATGCCACATTAAAAATTAGGTGAATTTGCTCATTTTGTGCTTTAAAAAATTGTAAACAAAGAATGTTCTTCCAGGAGCTGATGTTGCTATGTATTCTAATTTGAATTTTATTTTGTATTAATTCATCAGAGCTTGTCAAATGCAAGGCTCGACAGTGCGAGTGTTTCACTTGCATTTGCGACTAAAAATAGATGTGTGCCAGCTGTAAAATGTATTTGGGAGCATGAGTGCGAAAGTCCCCGCAGGTCTTTAAAGAGTCTTCAAATGGATCTAATTTAGGGTCATAACCCTTAAATATCTTAAATGCTATAACAAACAACTTAATTATCATTTTAAGAGGTCTTAAATTTGCAGATGAAAAACCAGGAATCGCAATACATCCTAATGTGATTATTGAACTTCAAAAGACTGATTTCATGAAATAAATATAAGCGCTGCGCATTTCAAAACCAAAATGTGGTGCTATTGCACATTCTACAGGCCTTGTGTTTTTAAAGCAATTCGCAGTCAATGAATACTCTGCGTTTATGCAAATATTGCTTGTGATCTACTGTTGATGAATTATGACAATGTTTATTTTGTGGTGACTATATTAGAATATGTTATAGAGGGTTGTAAGAGTGCATATTTTATCCCCCACATATGTTTGAATGAGCAGCTGGCAATAGTGAAGCATAGATATTTCAAAATTAGTCCGGTATTATGTATAAAGGTATTTATTTTGTCATAGTTATTATTGGTATTTTATGGTTATGTCCTGGTTATTATTGGTAAATCAAAGTAAACTTCATATTATTATATATTCTATGTAGTCTCTCACAAAAGACAATAGCTATAAAGAACAACTTATTTTATTAAATCGGACAGTCTATGGCTGCAAAAAGACACTAAAAGTTCCTAGAGACACAGCTAGCAGCCTTATTCATAAGTTTAAAATGTGCTGTACCAGGAAGCCTTTTAGGGTGTTGAAAAAAAGCACATTGTAGTCAAGAGGAAGAAAATGTTTGATCACTGCAACTGAGTTTGATCAATTTACTGCCAAAGACTTGCAAGATGACCTGATGAAAAGAGGAAACAACATTCGAATGCAGAGTATAGGAAGAAAAATAGATGTATTCTAACCTAGAATCGCCCACCGAGAGAGGAAACCATTGTTTAACTGATATTTAAAGCGTCCAGCCACCATAGTTGTACACCATTCAGAATGCCTTTTAAATTTAGTTTCAACAAATAGGATTCTGAAATGCAGTTTAAATTTGAATTTGAGTGTGATTTTAAAATGAATTGAAATTCAAAGAAAAAAAATCTGTAACTGTCATTATTTTTTAAAGGGCACATCGGATGCAAATTTCACTTTTTCATGGTGTTTGCATGTAAATGTGTCTTAGCAGTGTATGGACCTAATCACTCCACAATGATGAAAATCCATTCACTCCTTTTTTTAATCCCCCAAAAAACCTAAACAGTCTCAATTATCAAGATGTTTTGATTTTCTGAGCATTATGATGTCATACTGCTCGGCCAGTTGTACGCTGTCTGCTATTTTCTCCGCGCTCGAGCAGCTGTAGCGACAGCAATGTCTCGTAAGCAATGCAATGCAATGCAAGTTTTGTAGTTGGATGTAAAAGTAGAACATAAGAGTCTTCATTTTCTCCGAACATCAGAGCCATTGAGGACGCAGTGGATTAGTTTTATTTTTGACGGTAACACCGAATACACAAAAAACGGAAGAGAGGGGCAGGGTGAGCAGTAGCTCATTATCATTTAAAGAGACATGCACCGAAACGGCTCGCTGTGAACAGAGCTGTTTTTGACATGGTAAAAAGGGTGTTGTTTTACATGACTGTGGAGGAATTTTAACCAGAGTATGTTACAGAAATTTCAGGAAGACCCTAAAGAATCATACCAACTGATGTCCCCTTTAGCAAAGTTAGGCAAAGTTTGCCTTAGCCATGTAGTGTTGTGGGCCTGATGGATATGTTGCATAAAGCCAGCCAATCAATTCAGAACTTGCACTTGAGGGTGGCCCGCGAGTGTCTGATGTCTGAGACTGAAACCCACTCGTCATCTAGAGTGACACCAAACGTTTTAACGCACCTGGAGGCATTGATTCTGTGATCATCAGCTGACACAGAGAGTGAAATGTGTGATTGATAATTCTTCATCAGCCCATCGTCTCAGAAAACACCCATTGCTGATGCAGGTATCAATACATTAGAAGTGACACCAGCTGTGAAATGGTTTCATACCAGCCTTTGCCTTTTCTTCTCTCAGAAAAACTCTTCCCAGAACTGTCTTGTGTAATTTGTGGTTGTTTGAAGACTAGGCTTCTTTCCTTATTTTATTTGCTTCAATCACAGTGGTCCAGCTAGCAGTGATTTGATAATCGAGGTCTGTTTGTGTTCAGTGATTCTGAAATTTGATTTCAGCTAATAGCTTTTCTATCACAGGCCTTTCAAAGATGGTTTGTACACCCACAAGTGGCTCTATTGTCTTATTTAGCAAGATGTGTCCAAAACAACGTTTTTCTTCAGGGAAGTTTGTTGTTTTGTCTTACACTGCTAGTCGAGCCAATATTTAGGTGTGAAATGTATGACTTTAAAGGGATAGTTCACCCAAAAAAGACTTTTGTCAATGAGACTTTCATTCATCTTTGATGCTCAAATGAAGATATTTTTAAAGAAACCTGAGTGATTTCTGTCTCTCCATTTAAAATCGATGCGTTCAAACCTTTCAAGCTTCAAAAAGTTCATAAAGACAAATATTAGTCCATATGACTATGAGCCTTTTATTCACATAGAAACAGCACACATACATAGAGCGCATCAAATATGGTAAACAGTAACTCAAAACATGCTTTCTTGACTCACAAGAACCAGTAAGGTTTATTCACATGTGCCAAGCAAAAACGCTTGATCTTTCATTTACCATATTTAATGTGCTTGTTTGTATGTGCATCAGTAAGTACAGCTGAGCTTCCGTTTCATTTGTTTTTCAAAAATGAATGAAGGTCTTAAGGGTTTGGATGAGTAATTGATGACAGACTTGGGAGAACTATCCATTTAACATCTTTGAAGACAAAATGTATGTCCTGATAATTAAGTTCCACAATGCAAACACTGCAAAGGACTTCTATTACAAGTCCAGTCTGATCAGGTTCCAGTGGTACTGTAGGTGAACATTTGTAAGCCATCAATTTTTCTTACCAGTCATGAAACTGGCTGTTTAGCTGTTTTTCCATACAAATTTCTTTATAAAGACACCGGTAACTGTGTCAGTCGCAGCATATTTTGAATGTATCTAACCGACTGCAGATTTACTCTCCAAACCCTTTTTTTTTTTTTTTACTTGATTTATTTGGTGTTCATTTTGGACACTGGTTTCCCTAAATGAATTAGCCATGAATAACATCTTCCTGCTTATTTATGAACCTAAAGTGAGATTTTGTTAACTTTGTCAGCCCAATTGTCACTTTGCAAATTCTGTCACCAGTGACCTTTTTTTAGTAGAAGAAGAATCTAGTTTACAAGAGCTTTGATGCATGTCTCAGTAAATGAAGCCCAGTGTCTTTCTCTTCTTTGGTCTCACTGCATAAGTTGAGTCTGTCTCACAGTACTGGTCTTCAACGCTGGCCACACGTCACATTGCATTACGATGTAAAGGGCTCAGCAAATGCTACGGTGCTCTCCGGCACTGTTTGCTTTTGTTAGTCAGTTCAGCAGTCATCTCAGTCTTGCTTCAAATGTCTCCCTTCATTTCTGCCACTCTGAGATGCTGTTATGAAACAAGTAATTATTTTTTATGATTTGTATGTTTATATATTTATTAGGGCTGTCAATCGATTCAAATTGTTAATCTAATTAATTACACGAAGTGGCGATTAATTAATCGAATTAATCGCATATTAATACAAAATTTGGCTGAGAAATTACCCACAAAAGATCATTTAAAGCCGATATTGTGTTACATGAGAAAAGCATGAAATAGAGATTAAAAAAAGTAACGTTTTAGAAAGAAATTTACGTTAATTGTGTTAAAAATTGTAAAAAAAAAATTTTCCATAACTAATTAATTAGATTAAGGTGTTAAATCGACAACCCTAATATTTAAATGAATATTTCTTTAGTTCGATCTTATTGCCCGCCCACTTTGGATGGCAAAAATTTCCTTTTGATTTTGGCTGACAACATCAGGATGACTTGGGTCAGGCCGCTCTGTGGACCAGAGCACATTGTCACTCAGGTCAATGTGTAGCTCTATAATAATAATCATCGTCGTCATCAGCAGTGCCGTCATGTCTACTCAAGCCAAAGCTCTGCTGTTTCTAATTGAAAAACCTGCAGGAATTAAATTATCCTCTCGACATGTCATTTTGAGCAACACGAGAGATGATGGGAAACTGTTTCTCTCTGTCTCTTGGCTCTTTAAATTTTCAGCTCTCTATGCTGAGAAAAAGAGATTTGGTCTCAGTCTTCTGGGTCTGGATTTGTTAAGAGTGGTTCTAGAATTGAAATTGAAGGTCAGATTTGATCTCTGATGCTGTGACTTGGCTCAATGGTCCCTGTTACAACATTCTCTTAAAAATTAGAAAATTGTCATTTGTTTTTTTGATACTTTTTGAACAATGATCATGCTGCTCGTTTCTTGGGTTGGGTGATGTATCAAATATTTACAATCAAGGCTGTCAATGCTTTAGGTAAATTTAGTAAGATTAAAATGTTAAAATGAATAATAAATGAGATGACAATGCGATTATTACACTTAAAATGTGATTTTAATGAAACTAAATTAAGCTAAAGTCTGTTTACTTTGTGGTGTTTATAATGTAGTATGTTGTAGATGGTTGTAAGAGTGTGGAATTTTTGGTTACACAAACTATTTGGCATTTAGTTTAACTCTTGCGGCTTCTCTCTGGATCACCAGTTACAGGAAGGAAAGATCAAGAACATTATTTAACAAATTCAGTATATAGATTTTGCAAGTATTAGCAAATAATCTCTGCATCACCTTATTTTAAAACACATTATTACTGTATCTGTAAAATGCAATATCAGTCGACCTCTAATTAGTGTGTTTGTGTGATGCTAGGACATGAACCAATTGCATTTGAGCATTTAAAATTTGCAGTTACCCTGTTATGCAGTTCGATTTGTGTTTCAGCATGTTTATTTAAAGCTGCAGTCCGTAACTTTTTTTGGTTAAAAATTATCCGAAATCAATATTTGAGCAAGTACATAACCAGCCAGTGTTCAAAACTATCGCCTTACTTTAGCCCGATTCACAACGGTTAGCTTATAATAATGTTTTCTATTTTGAGTGGTACGGGTAGGTTTTCGTGGGAAATTCGAGCATGCTGCTGCATCATTACGTCACTTCTGTAAACATAAAGAAGTTGTCCCAGCTACTAGGCTATCGCATGTGAGGATCCTGCAGGTGGCTGATCGTTTATAGCCTTTTCTCACAGCAGCTGGAATAATTAAATGTATCAATTTGATGGCGGATTGTAATCCAGAAAGGATTATGTGTTTATGAAACACATGTGAATGAAATTAAATTATATTCCAGTTATAAATGTGCTTCTGATTACGGATAGCCTGGGATTACACAAGATTTGTATTTTAAAGACAACCAGTTTGAAGGGAGCATAATTTGCTTTTTGGGTTAAAAGAATTTCTTAATATGAAATTCGAGTGGTATGACAATTACAGATTTGACTGTACAGTTAGACTTGTTACTTACTTGTTCAGATGACAATATCAAGTGAAAATGCTTATTTGAGTCATATATTCTAAGACGTAGGCTAGAATCTGTGATTGCGAAGTACAGTAAATATCCACACTGGTGCGATGACTGACTGCCACACATACTCCTCAAAACATTAGATTCATCACGCTGGAGCCGTGCCGCCGCACAACCCACGCAAGGAAGATAATTCCGCACACAGCTGCAATTCCAGGTTTTCAAACAGAGATGGCGACAAAGAGGCAAAACTTACGGACTGCAGCTTTAAGTGAAAGAATACATTACTTATGCTGTGATTTGTATAGACATACATATTGATTTTATTTGTGCGGGTCTTAAAGATCTTTAAAATTTAACTTTAAAAACTCTGCAAGTAACTACTCTACTGGTAAGTAACAGACTGAAATTAATTATTTTATTTATACACTGAAAATTCATTCACAAATATGCATATACAGACTTGCCATGTGAAGATGCACCATGCTAAGTTATATTGAATTAGACACACTCATGTTCTTTTAGTTATGCTGTGAACAAAGCTGTTAGGCTTTTAGTAGAAATGTGACTGAAATCGAAAACCTGACGGTTTGAATGTTTATAGTGCTGCTTCAGATCTTGCTGAAGATCTAGAGGTCTTTAGGCCGCTTTCTCTGTAGGCTGTACTGAAGCTCTCCATTTATCCCACAGATGCTCACAGCATTCACAGAAGACACAGCTTGAGCTTGTGGCTTCAAAGAGAATAATTTTTTTTGGGGGGGGGGAGATTTTTTTGTAAGATGTAGGAGCCCTAAAATATTTCACATGGAGTTCTGAACTTACACTTAAAAACAGTGTAGCCGCTTTTGGCGTTCTTTTTCCCTCTATTGCTGAGGCTTCACTGTTGCCACGAATGGCTCAGATCTCCCCAATACTATTGGCTTGGCTCAATAATTTTCCCTATTGCAGCCAACCCTCCAGTTCACAGTGTAAAACCAGACCTTTGTTCAAACAAAAGAGAGAATTTGTAACCCTGACTGTGAGTCCAGGCTCACTTTCTTAGTCTTGTCTCTCCAGCAAATTGCACCAGATAAACAAACTCTATGCCCAGAAGATTTATGTAACATCCTTTATTTATTCACACTTCCAGACTTCACCTCATATATTTCCGATTCCAGGCTACTGAATGGGTACCAAGGTTGTCTGTACTCTGTGTGCACAGTGTACTTTTTATCGACCTTGTCTCGTTGTGAGCGTTCTTTCCCACTGCAAACTCTGATGAAATAATTGACAACCTCCTCTGCTCTTTTCTATTGGCAATATTGCAATAAATATGCTGTGGTTTGGCTGGATATGCTGATTGCTAAAATCCATGCATGAAGCACATGAAAAAGCATGCACTTGTTTATATTGTATATAAGTGTTTATTATAGTGCTTTCAAAATGTAATGTAAACCCCAATTTAGGAATATAACATTATAATTGCAATAATAATTATGACCAAAATATCCACAAATATCTTTTGTTTAATCTGTTTATTCTAAGTGATTTACACTGACTAGCATGTAACTTTTATTCACTTGTGTATTTACTTAATTTTGTGTGGTTGTAAGTTGTTATGTTACATATTGTAATACTATGTTTATGTTCTGTATGTGAACATTGTCATGTATCGGATGCGTTTGAGTTGGTTAACCCAGTAGCAAATCACTTCAGTTTATCAGTGTTCATTTACTGTTTAGCTCCCACTCAAGCAGGTATCATGGGTCAATGCAAGACTATGATGTGATTTGTTTGAAATGATCAGATTTTTTTATAGAACTTTCTTCTTCAAAATGTTTTTAGTGCACTGTTAATATTTTGCGATTATTTTTTTGTCAACAGTATGTTTAATTAAAATTGTTCTAAAATGGATTTCATGATGCACATTTTGTGTCTTATCTTTATGATTGATTACATCAGTAAATCCTTCCTTACCAACCATTTTCAAAACTACCTTAATATCAAATATCAACATAAAAGCAGTTTTTAAAATATAAAAGCTAAAAAACCTAAAGAGAAATATCCAGGAAAAAAAAAAAATTAACCGACAGTGCTAATCAACTAGTCAGTTGTTAGATGACTGTTTTCAATTCAGTTTAACAATTGAATGCACTTTTTTTTGTTGATTTGTTGATCATTGGATATGAATTTAAGGGGACAGACATTATCTTAGTTTGGTCGTGTTGAAATAAATGATGGCTATAAGCCCCATATTACATTTCGTAGATCTCTATGTAGCAGGAGCGCCATCATTTTCTCTCTCCTGAGACTTTCAAGCTTTGGGCGTTCATCTTTTACAGTAAGAAACTGCTGTGTGGAGGCAGAGGAACCTTCTGAGATATTACAAAATCTGTGCTGTATATTTCACTGAAGCTGTAATGAATAATGCATCTGTGCGGTGATGGGCTGTACTGTAAGGCAGCTCGACTGCAGCCTTGAGGTGACTTTTAAAATTTGGGGTTCGGGAACTTTACATAGCATCACTGAATTCATGCAATATCTTATAGGTTATGAATAATGCAATGTGTCCAAATGCTTTTTCCTCCTCTGTGGCTCTTTGTGACGCTCTCCTAGTCGGCCTTCGTGTTTTCACCCAGAGAGCTGCCATATTCTGGAAAGTTCCTTTCCAAATTAGTGGGGGTTGACTGGTATTTGGACACAAGGCTTTGGCTGGTAAATCTGCATGGCCTCCCTTCTGACACTTTGCACCGCATTAATTTTAAGCCTTTATGCCCTTGTGCGCTGGGCAAAGAAATTTCTTCTTTAATTTGTTTTCCTCAAGATATGTGCATATGGAAATAAGGGTAGTCATGTGCAAGTTTTCACCTGTAGTTTTGGAAATTTTGAAGTCGTGCTCCCATACCAGACAACCTTGTGAGTCTCATCCAGACCTTATTCAGAGTCAAACTCAACTGGACCGGAAGAATTTTAATGATGACGCAGTACAAAAATGTGCTTACAAACTGGTCTAATGCTTTGTCATATTTGACAAGCTTTCATGGCACTTGCACAAGCACAGACACAACTGTGGGGGAACCATAAAGAATGTGGTGTTTATTTTGAAGCACCGATTTGTTTTAAGCACCTGATTCACTAAACCAATATGCAAATCATTATGGGAAAATTAACTTGTTAATTTTTGCAATCAATGTGGACAGTTTAACAAGTTAAAAAATTCACTTCCTTTTATTGGCTAGCGTTATATGCACACACTAATTAGGCACCCCTCATCCCACCGCTCTCCTCCAGTCCCACCAAACACGCTTTTCCCATCCTCGTGTGCCTAATGAAGGGGGTTTGGTACTGTTGTTGCAGGACTGTTGTCACCATACTGTGATCCACTTATCCATGTCATGCTCCAACCTGCCCTCAATCCTGAACAAAAGCCTGAGATTCTTGCACTCCTCCACCTCGGGAAGCAGCTCACCCAAAGTGGGCAGTCCACCTTTTACAGTGAGAACCATGGCCTCAGATTTTGAGGTGTTGACCCTCTTTCCCACCACTTCAAACTCAGTCACAAACCACCCAAGCGTTGAAGGTCACAACTCAGCATGGTGCAAATGGCTATTTTTTACTTCACTTTTACCATATTGCTTTGTCATGGCCATATCCGAGCACTGCCTTTGAGTATGATGTTTGTCTTTGAGTATGAACCTCCCAAGTAAGCACTGAAGGTCACAGCCCAACAGCTCAACATATTTCATATTTTTACTTCCTTTTTACCACAGTGCTTTGTCATGGCCACATCCAAGCAGAGCCTTTGAGTATGCCTTGGTTGAGTTGCTTCCCCAAGCTTGGTTGTTCGATGTTCACGTTCTGTTGCATATTTATGATTACAATTGTTAATTCTTGGTGACAGGAAGGGAAAATTGACCCAGCGCTCAACAAGAATTAAACCTGGATTTCCTTCACAAACACCACAGCTCAACACTCATTCATTCTCCTACCGCTTTTCCGAGACTGGGTCGCGGTGGCAGCAGGCTAAATAGGGCATGAAATAAACTATTGCTATAAACTATAAACATGCTATTTATAGCATGAAATAAACATGAATGAACATCAGAATCTTGTTTCAACTGCGGAAAGATGCCAATACACACCATGTTTCAAGGTCAAGTCCACTAACGTTAATCTACTCTCCTGTCTGGTTTGTTTGTCGGACAGAAATGGCAGATTCGGCATTATGATTGGTCAGATCGCCTGTCAATCAAACTCCCTGTGGGTCAACTGCCTAAGTAAGCGCCTAAGGTTACAGCCCGACAGCTCAACATGGTGCAAATGTATGAACTACTAGGCTATTTTATCCCTTTACTTCATTTTTACAACAGTGCTTTACCATGGCCACATCTGAGCAGGCAATTTGAGTATGACATCAGTTGAAAGCACAGCAGCGATATTCAACTTTATCGAGCTTTCTCCAGCCATGTGTCTGCATGGAGTTGTCTGTGGGTTTGTCCTTCTCATTCTCAGCTCAGTGAGGAGTCAAGTACTGCTATATTAAAAAAAGTAATTAAATTAAATGTCTCATCACTCCTGTTGGGTAAATGCATTACATGCTATCTGTGACTGTCTGATGTTTAAGGCAGCTGCTTAAAGGGGTCATATAATGCTGCTAAAAAGAACATTATTTTGT
>NW_015546025.1:369713-379006 GCF_001515605.1 Sinocyclocheilus anshuiensis | reverse complement strand
GTATTTCCTCAGCGACCAGCACGGATCAGCTCCAGGCATGACGAAGCGGATATCGTCCTCTTTTGGAAGGCCAAACAAAGTAGTTTCGCTTTCACAACTAAACACAGCGCCTTCACGACATGGCGGTGGCGGCAACAACAATACTACAGCGAGAATAAAAGTTACGCCTTCTTTCTTTGCATGAAGATTTGGGTGGCGTTATGCAAATCTTCCCACATCGTGATGTAGACATGTGGGGGCGTGTTAGAATGAGCCATTTTAGGTAGGCGTGGCTGACTCTTAACTTTTATAAAGAATATCTCTTTGGATTTGAGACTTTAGTCTTTGCAACTTTACAGATCTTCTTTATGCACCAAGAGCTTGTAACACTCCAAAGAGAAAGGAAAAATTGAAATCGCATCATATGACCCCTTTAAGCAGGCCACCAACACCACTATGCTGGAGAGCCTTCTGTTCCCTGGACTTACATTTGTGTACATAAAAGATGCCGACTTTAAGTCCTTCTGGGAAGTTTATGCTTACAAACATGGAAGCTGTAATTATAAATTGATTTTGTAAATGTAATTATGAAGTGACTTTTTTGATAGAAAAATTTGTAATTTCTTCTGGCAACTTTCACCTTTTTCACTTAATAACAAGGCCACACCTTATACAACAATGAAGAGCTTTATCTATTTTACCCTATGAACTGGCACATAGAATCACTGAAAATGTAGTTTGATTACCAAGCCTATCACCTTATGAAGTGTCTCAGTGTGTAGAATTTTAATAATTAAGAATGTTTCCCGGTGACATTATAATGCCAACTTATTTTTGAGTCTGCTTTTCTATCACGAGATCATAATGGCAAACTGCTGTTCTTTCACAATTTTATCAAAGACCAAACTCAAAGTAGAGAAGACATTTAATATAAGTGAGGTTTTTATCTTGACAGATCCGTCTTTGATTGCACTCTTGTCAAAATCCAGTGTCTGAAAGTAAATTTTGAAGTATTAAAAGTCCTCCCTTGGCGAACAGTGAGTTGCCATCACTTTCACAATATCTCTCTGCCTGTCAGTGAATTGGGGACTTTTCATTGACTTGGCAAGTCTCTGCTTTTATTGGGTGAATGACGCTGCCAAATTATGTTTTGTGACCCATACAAACTGAAAGGCTTGATTTCGTACTCTTCTTGACTTTGCTAAAATTCACAATCATTTTGAGTGATAAATGTCTACTGTTTAGCTGACTGGCCAAAGGTTGAAGCTGCTACCACTCTGACACTGAAAACATGTTCTCGCTTTTGCTCTATTTTCTCAATTATTTACAGTTTACTCCTGTTAATGTGGACCATGGCTTGCTAGAGTTTGCTAAGTCATAAGCCAAGGTAGAAGCATGTGCATTGGAAGATTATTTGTTTGTATTTGTGTAATGAGGTTTTCTGAAAGGCTACGACCTTAATCTTTATAGACTCATGCATCTTTGTGTAATTATACAGTGATGAAACGTTTTAATAAAGCACCATATGTGGGTGCCTCTCCTTGGTATGCGGGCTGTCAGCCCTGGAGCCAGTGTTTGCTTTCCAGGGTTAATTTGGGTTGGCTGTGCCCCATGTGATAAATTCAAATCTTCCATGTTATGTGTGCTTTTTTTCATGGCCAATTCAGGTTGCATGTTCGAGTCCATATGTGTTAGCACAGATTAACATTCACATTGGACCTCAGTAATGAGAAACCAATTGCCTTACCGCCATTTAGAGGGAACCACAGTGCATTTAGACTACATTTCATGCCGTGGTGGAGCCGGCAAAGCTTATGATTGTGCATCTGTATGGCACGGCTTTTGGGGAATTGTCTCTCTCTTTGCCCTTATCAGTTTCCTCGCTCATCTAATTATGCCTGTGCATTACAGCAGCACTAGGTCACTTTAGAGGTGCTGATCTATTATATTGTCCCATTTGGTCACTGGATTTTGATTTGCCTGGATGCTATTCTTGTTTTCAGTGCTTGGGGTCTGTGATTGACTTGTTTATTAGTTATTAGCACCAAGTAGGGCTGTCACAATATCAGATTTTTTTCCAACATGAGGTGCGGCAATAGTAACTACACACTGCATCATTGTTGTTTTGTTCAGTTTATAATGTGTGACAACCAGCATTAAGGTGCAATGCCGCCACCTACTGTGTTGGAGTGTCAACCAGATGGTTAATGGTGCTTATTTACAACAAAGGTAATTCAATGGTCAGTGACAGGAAATGTTGGCTTAATGATCATATTTATGGGAGAAGCATCACCCCAAGCTCAGCAAGCGAGGACATGCAGCAAGTGTGTTGCTTTGAGCTGCTTAGCAACTGTGATCATAAAAGGGGGAAGCATACACCCCTAATACAACAGCAGCAAGTCTAATACAAAAGCATGTTGTATAAAATTAAAGTGTCTAACATGCTATTAACACATGAAGGGGGAAGCATCACCCCAAGTGCAGCAAGCATGTTGCTCAAGCTGCTTTAAAGCAAATGTGTGATTGTAAAGGGGGAAGCGTACACCCCTAGCAGCCGCAAGGTAAATACAACAAGCATGTTGTATATTGCATAATTAGTATACCGGTGGCAGTCCGGCAGAGAAAGCATACACCCTGCGGAAATAACTTCGAATGATTGTTCGCAATAGCATTCAGTGAATAGAATGAAACAACGATAATAATACAACAAAACATGAAAAGAGGAGAAAAAGAAAAAGAAAAAATCATAGCGACGAGAACCCTTTACTAGATTAGACGGATCCCATAGATTTTTTGAGCATCTAAAATGTCCTTAAGTCCAGGACGAACATAACGTTCGTATGTGACAGAAGACCATCGTCCAAGACATAGGTCTTCAACCCTGCTCCTGGAGACCCACTGTCCTGCAAAGTTTATTTTCAGCCTGCTTCAACACACCTGCCTATGATTTTTTTAAGCAGTCCTAAATACCCTGGTTAGCTGAACCAGAGATTGTCTTACTGTTAGGAGATGAGCGGGTCTGTATTACTTACTATTGGAGAAAGCGCAACGGTCAACTTGGATCACTGTACCTTAATAACCAATCACATTACAGCCTTGATGTCATTGAATTTCAGTCAGAGTTGTGCAACACTCAATCGCCGTTTACGGATCCCATAGGAATGAATGAGAAGTGCCATAAGCTGAATCTCATCTGTCGCAAAAAGTCAGTGATTTCTCTTATAAAACGGCTTTTTTTGTGGTTTAAACTCTAAAAATAGTTCAAACCAAAAGTATTGTTTAGTGTAAAACATGTTGGAGATTAGCCGATAGGCTGTCGATTCATTAAATGATAAGCTGTTTCCTCTAAAAAGCTGTTTATTCAGCGGAGTGAAGCCTCTCCTACATTGACATCCATTAAAAAAAACGGCCTCTGGTCTCCTTTCCCATGTACTGTCAAAGCGGAAGCTGGTTGCAGGCTTGCCTTCTAGTTGCTTTGGTTGAACTCCGCAGGACAATGAGTCTGCAGGATTGAAGACCTCTGATTTATGATATATGTGTAGCATTAACTTGGTATCAACATTTCATTTTTTAAATATCAGTTAGTCACATTTTTCAGTTGAAGTATATTGCGAGGAGCCATTCAAACACAGTAGGGTCAGTGTTTAAAATGTGATTGAGTGAGATTTAAATATTTTCATTTGAATGTGCTTGACTGCAATGATATTGAATAATGTCAGTTTAGTTGAAGTTTAGTTGACATGCTTTTTAAATTTGTGTCAGTGGGTTAAAAATGCTAATTAACATGAATGGCAGTATAGCATTTAACAATATATTTGAAAAGAAATGTTACCATTAGCATCTGTTGAGATGCTCAAGAGTGAAATTGACCATCAATCTTTCCTAATCAAAAAAGAATCCTCAGAAGTGAGCGGTGTCGCTCGCATTTCACTATCTAATCAATTTCAGATTATATAGTCAAATATAGATATAATCAAATCCCATCCCTACATAGTTTTCTCATTGAATAGCTGGTGTCACAGAAATAAAAATTGGTGCCCATTACTATTTCATGGTGGCTTAAAAAAATTATTTATACCTATATACATTTGACACACAGCTCTCTAAGTTTGACTTAAATATTAATGCACTATGGCTGTAATTTTCAATATGTTATCAGTGATCAGCATATTTATATGGTGGCAGAATTGTTACATTATTCCAAATAAATAGATAATGATCCACAAATAAATGTAAAAAGATTTACAAAAAATTAAACATATTGACAAATAAATAGAATGAGATTCACAAATAAATAATGATATTTGCAAATAAAAAACATATTCACAAATACATTTTTATGTCACAAACACAACTTTGCCAGCCATTCATTTGTGAATTGCGTCCTGTACATTTGTAGATCGCTGCACGCATTTGTGGATTGCTCGCTGCGCATTTGTGGATTTTAAAACATTTCTAGCGTCAAGACGCTGACAATCCACAAATGTATGGACTCCACCCACCATCTACTCGAGCCAATCAGATAACAGCCACACTTCGCTGACCAATCATAGCATGTTCTCGCTATAACCAATCTCGTTTTGCTTTACAATCAGGGCGGTCTCTTCCTGAAATAACTTCATTCATAATATGCATTGACTCAAATAGGAAATATAAGGGACATAAAAATGTATAGAGTAAAAGATGTTTAAAATTGGATTTCGTTAGATCATTAGACTGTGTATCAAGCCAAGCCACAGTATATTTTACATGCCTTTGAAAATGCCAGAGAAACAGCGCTTTAAATCACGGCTATGGGAACAATGCTGTACTGGATACAAACTCGTCATGGAAGCATCATTCAAGATGGAAAGAAAAGCGTCAATAAGTAACTGACTAATAACTGACTGGATTCAACCTCATGATAAACATGCGAGTTTGTGTAATAGGTTAAATTGCGTTTTTCAGTGAAGCAGTTTGGATGAGATGGATATGGATATGAGCAGCTAAGTGGAGCTAACAATGTATATAGCATTATAAATAATATTTTCAAACATTAATTAAAAGTATTACAAAGTTATTGCCAAAAATATAAGTGGGTTCTTTTTTAAATGTGGTGCAGGTGTGTTGAAAATAAATGGATATAAATGTAAGACAAGAGATATTTATTGGTTAAAACACTTGATCACGCAAACAATATTTCATATGAATCAGACTTACTAGTTTTGTTTGTAAAAGTTACTTAACAGCATCCAAAGTAGGTTTTTATTTACATTGTCCACTTGCAAAACTCCAGTACTACACGCTGCAGTGATGCTGAGACAGGTGCTCAGATGGTCATTTTGGCCCATAATTGATATTATACGTGTTATTATGCCCTATAATTGTTACCGCAATTGTGCTTTAAAAGGCTAAATAAACCATGTCTTACGCCGTGTCTCTGCTCGCTGTCGTGCTGCACTCCAACAGCTGTAACTGCAACTGGACGCATTAAAGGAAGTGTGCGAAACATTTGTCCTTCATCGTGTGGCGTCTCGTCCAGAGTAGACCGCGTCGCAGTAGATTTATATTTGTTTTGGATGCGTCGCGAGGGTATTACTAATTATGTTTGTGATCTCTGAATGATCATAAATTGTGTTCACTGATCCTGATGGAAATATAAAGAAACCGTACTCTCCAACAATCTTTTAAAAACCTGATTGTAAAGCAAAACGTGATTGGTTATAGCAAGAACGTGCTACGATTGGTCAGCGAAGTGTGCAGTTTCTGTGCTATGGTGGGGCCTGAAACCTGACTGAAATTGGTGTGCGCCTTGACGCTAGAAATGTCTCAAAATCCACAAATACGTGCAGCGATCTACAAAAGCACAGTGAGCTATCCACAAATGCACGCAGCGATCTACAAATGCACAGGACATGATTCACAAATAAATGCCAGGCAAAGTTGTGTTTGTAGAATAAAAAGATATTTGTGAATATGTTTTTTATTTTCAAGTCTCATTTTTTTATTTGTGAATATAATTAATGTTTGTGAAACTCTTGTGGTATTCTCATTCTATTTATTTTGTGAATATGTTTAGTTTTTGTTAATCGCTTTACATTTATTTGAGGACCATAATCTATTCATTTGGAATAATGCAACAATTTTACCCCCATATATTTATTAGTGAAGTATTAGTAAACGGTGGAATAATGCTGCTCTTGACCTTTCATCTGATGATAAAGGAAAAGTTAATGACTCTTCAAGCGTTAGAACTTGCCTTAAAGTATGACTTTAATTCACTTCTTTGATTTGTTATGGTGCCGTTCATAATTGCATCCCATGGGTGCCTGGGGATTGTTCCATCTACTAAGATGCTTCTAGATAACACTCCTCACAAACAGTCTACTTTTAATTAAATGTTTCCCCCTCCTGAAAAAAAGTTCTGTGGGGCTATTTTTTAAGCACCCTTCCTTGAGCTCATTTGTAACCTGTGTACTTGGATTTGGCATATTTCTGCAGGCTTTTTCAGAGGCTCCATTTACTGTTATAATAAGCAGAAGGGGGAAAATGGTGTGTGTGATTGCTATTCCCAAGAGGAGGAGAGAGCAATTACAATGGGCTAGTAGAGAGATCAGTCGTATGTGAAGTTGCTGATCATTTTTGCCAGTGCCTGTCTTAGGGCTCTTGCTAAGAATAATTGGGGTGATCTGAGCCCCCAGTCTGCCTTTATGAATGCACTAACTTGTATCAGTGAAAGCCCAGACCGAGGCTAAACACTTGAGTGCTAACATTCATAAACGTTAAAGGGGTCATATGACAAATTTAATTTTTTTGGAAGAGTTCAATGTACTAGGAACACGTATAGTAACTCATAACTGAAAACCCCAGTTTGAAAAGACGATTAAAAAATAAATAAATAAATAACTTGCACCAAGCTTCTGCAACTTTTTGATGTTAGCAATATTTCACACATTTGCACACATTTACAAGTGTGACTTTTTGTTTAATGACATGATATAATACTAATTTACCCTAAAGTAGTAAAAAAAAAATCATGCATTTTTTTTTGGTATTTTAGGCCATTTAGTTCTTATTCAGGTCTTGTTTTTATATTTCTCCATTTCACCATCATTTGAATAGGCAAATAAGCAGTACAGTAAAAGTCTACAAAGTTGAAACAAAGAAAAATATGAGAATCTATCTTATATTTGGGCCAGGTTTCTGCCATCTGTTTAAAAAAAAATATATATATATATATATACTTCAAATTTCAGCATGGGTTTTTCCTCTCAAAATGTAATAAGACTTTACAAAGAGGTTTTTATTAAAGAATGGACCCCGAGCAAAACCATGTACAACATCATTTCATTTGTCATATGACAAACCTCGATTATCTTGGTTAAATGAACAGATCCTTTAATCATACATTGAACTCTTTTGGGCAGGTGGATGACATCCTCGGGGAAGAGCGGCCCCACACAAGCAAGCAGAAGGCCCCAGCATCAGACCACACCCCGCCACTGGCCACTGTTGTTGAGGAAGCAGCCCAAACATCGACCAGAGAAGAAGTCTGTGTAACAGGGAATGTGCCAAGGTATTACACCTCCAGTGCCAGTAAAGGAAAATTATACTTTTTTTCATGAATTGTCGAAACTCGAATGATGAATTTCATTATGGGGTTCTGTGTAACCTGTAATATGCATGAAGTGCTTTACCGACAAAATAGGGCTCTGTGATTGAGCTTTAAACCTCTTGCTTCAGTGGCGTAAGTGTTGATTAGCGACACTGCTGTGCCCGATTTCCAGCAGGCCCTTGTACTCCCAAAACTGCCACTGTCTTCGGCAAATAGCATTACCAGTTGCCATGGCAATGTCTGGAATTAGAGATCTAGCAGAAGGTTGGGTCACGTCCTCTTACATCTTCCTGTCCAAGCACAAATGCCCCACCCGCTGCCCAGACTTCTGTCCGACACTGGTGTAGTCGGTGGGATGTTGTCAGATCAGCGTGTGTGAGGAGCTGCTTTCTGGGCCGGCCCACTCTTGTCTGGAGCAGCTAAACGGACAGAAGCAGCACACTTGTCTTTTATCATATGGCTCATACTGCACCCATTTCCCACCAGAAAATTAGACCCGTCCCACTTTATCTAGTTTCTCTGCTTCCCAGCAGTCATTAGCAGAACCACAGCGCTGTGTCTGCTGCCTGTGCCAACTCAATGAATGCAGTAGCGTAATCGTTAGGAGTTCAGAGCGGTGAACAATGAGATGTGGAAGAGAAAAATAATTTATTTGTCTCTCAAATTGTCTATTTGGCTCCAGAAGGACCTGCATCCAGTGATTACAGCTTCTCAGAGCAATCTGGTTTTCTCACCTGGTATTCTCATGTTCTTCTTTTTTATAATTTCCACACTTTTTTGTCCTCTGAAGTCGGTGAGATCAGAGGATGGTAAAGTTTTTTTTGCACTTATTTCGTTCTTGACGACAAACATTTTTTTCTGGTGCGGGTAGGGTCTCACGTTTTCGTCTGTATGTAGATTTAAAATGAAAAGATTAACTATTAAGCAGAAGACGTAACAAGAGTTATAGAAGCAGAAGACCTAAGGGATTGGGTAGGTGAATAAACATGGAGAGTAGTGAGATATGAAGGTGCTAAATTATGAAGAGCCTTGTAAGTGAAACGTAAAATCTTAAATTGAATCTGGTATTTAACTGGAAGTCAGTGGAGTTGTCTTAAGAACGGTCTTATAAACGTTGCAATTTTCCACGCACATATCGGGATTCATAAAAAATAAACTAGGCGTAAATATGTGCGCACCGTACGGACACTCGAGGATTGCTTGGCACATGATAATTCCGCTTTAAATTGTGTTCTAAATAGTAAAACTCATGTTCTGAGAAAATACTTTTGCGCGAATAATAATGATAATTTTTCTGAACTTGCCTTTGTTTGATGGCTTTGGAACATAGATGGTAATGACAGACATAAGGATGCGCTCGTTTATCAAACAGTCCATTGGTCTGATGACAGTAGAACCTCTGTTCACAGGTGTCGCGCACAGACAGTAGCCTAATGATAACCCCTTTTGTGCTCGTCACAATATTGTGACAAACACCATATTTAAAAGATACAATTTGAAGGAAACTGTAAGATATGCGCGTTTTATTTTCAAAATGTTTTGTTATTGATGCGGTGAGTCAGCTTCACTGCAAAAAAAATAAGGCCTATCTCTTTCCATAAAAATATAGGCTATAAACATTCTAAAATATATGTTTACCTTTTAGGCAAATTGCATAAATTAGAATAGTGATGTCTCAAAACGCATTTATAGTCCGTATCTCATATTTTCCTAACGTATT
>NW_015546025.1:365707-366828 GCF_001515605.1 Sinocyclocheilus anshuiensis | reverse complement strand
ATGACGTTATGCATATTAAAACTAGGCGTTGTAAGCTCCATATATGGCTATTTCGGGGAGGAGACGGGGTGGAGATTCATGTACGCACAATCTTCCGCTGACTGGGTATTACAAAGGGAATTTTGCACAGGTTCTGGCGTACACATGGCTTTATAAATCTGAAAACTTTTGTACGTACGCAAAATCTAGCTAAGATGAAATCTACGTAAAGTTTTTTACATGAGGCCCCTGGGCTGCTGAATTCTGGACAATTTGAAGTTTATTAAAAAGCTTTTGTGAAATCCCACAATTACAGTAGTCAATACTATGGGTGTGCAAAATAACCGCAATCAGGATTTTTAGACATTTATTCAGGGCCTGAATTTCATTTTTGAAAATGAGGTGAATTCCCCTCTTAGGTGACTCTTGTGAGAGGGGAAGCAGTTTTCAGACAGGAGTCCGCTACTGATCCGTGACTATTTACCACAAACACAACATTTTTCCATTATTTTGATTTCAAATCCAAACATTGTCACTGAAAATGCTTTTTCTGCATTGCAATTCTTTTTTTTTTTTCTTTTTTTTTTTTACACCGTACAGTAACACAATCTTTCACAGACATGTTTAAACACAATAAATATAAGCAACACATTATTCAATGCTTTTTACTTTTGCATTTACTTCTAGATTTATATAAGTTGCTCAAGCAAGTGGCAAAACATTTAAACTACTTTTCTTACGTTATCACAAACAGAAATAGACAGAAATAGTCAGCTCTACTGCCTTTCCTTTTGCATTGAAATCTTTACTACAAGCAATCCTGCAGTTCATAAAGAACTTTGTTTTCCTACCTCCACGAGTGCCCAGTAGACTTTAATAATATGCATTTATGGTGTAATTACTACATTTTCGTGTCAATCCATGTTCATATTTACTGCAAACAATGCTCTGTTACTTTAATTCAGCGCTTGCAGCGCAGCAAACAAACATGGACTCGGTGCGGAAACGATCTCGGCACTGCTGCAGACCGCTCCTGGAACGCACAGCCGGACCACAGCCGTGTGCAGTAAACACTTTAATTAGTTAACATGAGCGCAGAAAAAATACACACCGCATACGCACTGCAAACGGAGTAATGTGAA
>NW_015546025.1:312038-365692 GCF_001515605.1 Sinocyclocheilus anshuiensis | reverse complement strand
ATGTCAACTGTGCAGCTTACATATAGACGGACTGTGGTGATTTGAAGCCATTTGCATATTTTGAGAGAGAAAGAGAGAGAGCACGTGCGGTGATTTACTCACGCTGTTTGTGAAATAACGTCTCACACAAGGTTTAAAGGTTTTTTTAAGGTATTTTTCCCCCCCCCCCAAGTATTTCAAGTAAGTTTGCTGCATGGTGAAAGAAAAGGATGCAATATGTATTTGTTTACCCACGGGGAAAAATCTACCCAGGGCATCAGTTTAGAAGTAGCCCGATTCCGTGGAAAAAATGTGGACTTTGCAACCCTGCATCCAACACGAGCTTGACTGATCACGGGTCGAGAATAGGATAGATGACTGACAGACCATGCTGGAGTAATTGCTGCTCAGCAGATCCTGAACTCACTGACAAATATCTGATCTTGCAAGATTAGATGTGCTCCTTTACACAGAGTGCACATGAACGCGAAATCGAAAGTGAAAGTGAACAGCGAGCAGCCGAGCACGCATTCAAAAGCGATTTCAATACCTGCATAGTGATGGCGTGAAAATTATAAACAATATAAGAATGTTTGCGAGAGCGGACACAAAAATCGCGGGAGCGGAACACACACGTTGCGGGAGCAGGCGGTAATGGTCAGAATTTCAGTGGGAGTGGCATTACGAAACAGTTCCGCGCAGAGCTGTACTCCAGACTATCCGGACAGCACGTCGACATTTTAGCCTACTTTTCTTGTTTTTGTTTTTATAAAAACTAGACACATTGTGCACTGAGGTAGGCCTGCTATTTATTTTTATGTCTGATGAAAAAACATGCAGTTCTTCAAAGCGCATAGAAGGATTCTAGGATAGATGACTGACAGACCATGCTGGAGTATTTGCTGCTCAGCAGATCCTGAACTCAATGACAAATATCTGATCTTGTAAGATTAGATATGCTCCTTTACACAGAGTGCGTGTGAACGCGAAATCGAAAGTGAACAGCGAGCACGCATTCAAAAGCGATTTCAATACCTGCATAGTGATGGCGTGAAAATTATAAACAATATAAGAATGTTTGCGAGAGCGGACACAAAAATCGCGGGAGCGGAACACACACGTTGCGGGAGCAGGCGGTAATGGTCAGAATTTCAGTGGGAGTGGCATTACGAAACAGTTCCGCGCAGAGCTGTACTCCAGACTATCCGGACAGCACGTCGACATTTTAGCCTACTTTTCTTGTTTTTGTTTTTATAAAAACTAGACACATTGTGCACTGAGGTAGGCCTGCTATTTATTTTTATGTCTGATGGAAAAAAAGACTCTGCCGGTTCTTTAAGGTGCATAGAAGGATTCAGTGTGTTTTCGTTTTGTCATCTTAAATGTTAATTTATTTAATTGAAAAATATTTCGTGTAGGCCTATTTATTTTATTCTTTTTATTTGTTATTTTATTCTGTTTTTCTCTGTTCTCAGAAGCGCTGCAGGTGCGTGATATCTTGACTATGTGTGAATCCAGGTTCTGTTGTTGCTCTGTTGTTTTGTATGCTGCTGTTTGCACCTTAAAATAAACCCGTGAAAAAAAAATGTTTGTATTTTTAATGGGTCGCAGACACTCATCCATTCTATTTTTATTTAATGCTAATATTTTATTTTATAATTATTAAAAAAAATGTATTATTCTAATCTTATCAGTTAACGGTTAATGTTCGGATAACAAGTACACATAACAGCACATTTTTAAAGTCAGGTGTTGTGCTGCTTTGTGTACAGCCATTACCTGTTACAGTGCCACCTGCTGGCAGAGAATGAATGTGCATTTTTAATAAGCCCGTCTGCTGTTTTTGTTCAGACCAATGTGAAAATCAACCCATGTTTTTACGCAGCTTACATGTGCCTCAAACAATAAAGTTCTGTCAAGGATGACACCCAAAGTCTTAACCTTGATGGGATGGGAAAACAACAAATTTGTCAAAAGTCAGTGATTTGGTCCCTACCAATAGAATCTCAGTTTTCTCACTGTTAAGATTAAGAAAATTACATTTAATCCATTATTTAATTTCAGATAAACAAGCCAAAAGAGAGGAAGGTGGCAGTGTTGAGTTAGGCTTTGAAGATAGAATTGGGTGACATCAGCATAACAATGAAAATGTAGAATTTAAAGGCAAAAGATAAATAAATAGAAGAGGGCCCAAAACTGAGCCTTGAGGCACGCCAGTATTAATCTGAGAGGTCTGTGATCTAAAACTTTTAGTTTGAACAAATAGTTTTTATTATATTTCATTATGTAATGTATTTATGTTTATATATTATTTATATTTCATTTTTTAAAGATCACTGTTATCATCAATGCCGGTATATTGTGACACCCCTTATTGCATTTTTTCATTATTCATATTGAAACACATTAAACAGACAGCCCTACAGCTGCCATTATAAACTGTCCCCCTTCCATACTTCATTTCTTGCTGTCTTTTGCGTCCTGTCATTGGCCTTGATTTAAAGTGATTACTAATGTACATAAAGATGAAATGCAAATCATTTAAATCTGCTTATCAGCACATCCTGATGTGCAAATGTGTAATATGTCTGTTAATTTGGATGGAAATGGAACACTGAACGACAGCAACTCCTTTTACCATTAGCAAAGCTCTTTTCTCTGTTATGCATATATTGTGTGACAGCATTTGCGAGTAACATCCTCCCACTCGATACAATTTAGTCTTGTCTTTACCATAATCACATCAGCTCTTCAGCAGCACCTCATAAAAAGAATTCCCTCTGCTTTAACCACTTTAAGCAAAGAGTTTCAGCTCAGAGAGCACTTACATTTGCCTTATTGCCATTAGTTTCACTTGGGAGCATAAAAAGTTTGTCAGACCTGTTCCAAGTTCACGTTGTCCGCAGTTATTTTTTTTGCTCTAATATGTGTACCTTGTTGAGCAGCTCCACCCTCTCATACGGAGTTTAAAATTGGCAGGAAACGGTTGCTGTAGCAGGATTTGATGCCATGGAAACACTCTGCATCTAAACACCGTGTGCGAGTTGCTTCATGATGGAGAAATTGCATTTTCATTAAAGTTTGATTTTAAATCTTTTTCCTCCTCTGTGAAACTTGCAAATTTTTCACATTCAATGAATGGTGTGAATAGCACATTTTCTTTATGAATGAAAAATGATGTGTACTGCGGAGTTAGGAGGAAATAGAGCATTTCAGAAAATGACAATATGAATTCGGTTGCAGTCCAACTTTGCACTCTTTTGGTACACAGACCATAGATTTAAACGGAAAGTTCACCCAAAAACGATTCTGTCACCATTTACTCACCCTTATGTTGTTTCAAACCAGCATTACTTTTAGTTTTTTTCTGTGGATTACAAATGGAGATGTTTTGAGAGTGTTCACACTACATGTTTCAATTCATTTGATGGGATAGTTCACCCAAAAAATTAAAATCCTGTCATCATTTATACCCTCAAATTGTTCCAAATGTGTTTGAGGTTCTTTCTTCTGTGAAACGTAAAACAAGATATTTTGAAGAATGTTGGCTACCAAACAGTTAATGGTCCCTATTGTCTTCCATATTATGGAAAAAAATACTATGAAAGTTGTTGGGAACCGGCAACTGTTTGTTTACCAACATTCTTCAGAATATCTCCTTTTGTGTTCAGCAGAAGGAAGAAATTCATACAGGTTTGGAACAACATGAGGGTGAGTAAATAATGACAAAGTTGTCATTTTTGGGTGAACTGTCCTTTTAAAGTGAACAGCTTCATATTTCGTCTTGTTTGTCTCTTTTATGTTGTTCACCTTTGCACAGTTTTTGCTGTACCGTGCCGTGAATAATCATGTTTTCGGTGGCAGAATTCCAGCTTGCCTTTGTCTCTGTGATAGTTACAGTGGTAATCGTCTAGCGTCAAACTGATGAAGCGATAACATCTGTCCGTCTGGTGGACCGCAGTAATGAACTGGCTTTTGCCATGTTCAGCAAATACTGAAGTTACTGCCAAACGAAGATAAGGTCATCCGATGGTCACAAGCATGCCTCCTGTTGTCTCTCTGAATGGCCCAGCAGTCCCGACTCAAGCTGGCAGAGAAAATGCTCTGTGATTATGGAAGAAGAGCCACCGGCAGTTGCAGGCTTCGAATAATAGAGATGGGCAAAACCACTTATCTCAAACGCAGAGCCCACCTGAGACAGATTCCTCTGCCCGCCGGCCAAAGGTTAGCATCTGTAAATAGCAAATTTTTCCACCAAGACGAGCAGCACTTTTGAAGATAATCAAATCCTGTTTATGAATTATTTATTCTCAGAATATGCACATAATTTGTGTTTCTGTGGTGTGATTTTTTTTTCTTCCTGTTTTTTAGTTGTTTAGATGAAAATTTGAATAGTTTTGTTCTTCTCTGCATGTTAGATGTATATCATAAGAAATGAGTTTCGTTTTTTTTTTTTTTTTTTGCAAAGTAAAATGCAAGCCTAAATCAGATTGTTGCAGTATGTTTTAGCAAACCGTACTATTTTAGTCTTTCTACTTTAAATTTGACTGTTTAATTCAATATTACTTGCCATTTCATTGAAAAAAAAAATCTGAAATTGTTAGTAAATTTCACAAATAATTAAAAAGTAAATCCAACACCATATATTTTATATATCAAGGCATGAAAAGTTCAGTTTCCTTTCTTGTTTCTGGTTGAAACATTGACAAAACTAGGAATGCATAATGTTAAAAATGTGTCCGATACCTATAAACCAATTTGAATATTTTTTATGTTGATCAGTAACTGATAAATGGGCGAAATTTAAATTCTGTACTACTTAGTTCAAATTATTATTAAGAGAATTTAAGCATTACAACTTATAATGTATTTGGTGACAAATGGGTATTAATTTTGAGATTTGTTAAAGATTTCTTGTAAGATTAAACATAGTGTTATAAAAATTATTGTTATTAAAAAATTCTTTGACAAAAGCAGTGAAGTCATTTTCAAAATGAATAATTCCAGCCACTTCTTTTGCAAAATCATTTTCATACTAGATGGCATTTTATTGGACAGTTTTCTGTGCAAAAAGATGTGTCGTTGATATTTGTTACTGATGAGCCATTACTATTCCCGTTTTCCAAGAAAGCAAAAACAGTAAATTAAAAGAAAAACAAAATAGCTCAAAGTGTTGCTATGCAGCCTCATGATTTTCTGACATGTTGTTAGTCATCATCCTTTAATTCAAATGTTCTAAACTCTGTTGAAGAGATAAACCGATAGAGAGATGGAGAAGGTCTATTGGTTACTGATAGGACAAGCTAAAGTCACTTGAAGTGAAACTCACTGCATCCACCTCTGTGCTCTCCTTCACATCTCCTCGTCCTCCTCTGCATCTCCAGAGCTCCTGTAATTGCAATCAGTCTCCACTCAATGTCCTGTGCGGTTGAGATGATTTGATTTGCGTCATTGGCGGCTGTAGAGAGTCAAGAAGGTTTGGTCGTTGATTTGGAGGGCTCTCTGCTGATCAGTGTGTGGGCACTAAAGCCATTGCTTATATGATTGTCATTCAAATATTGCTAGACGAAGTCATGAACAGCATAATTGAACCATAAACAGTTCACAGCAGCTGCTGTTACGCAGGCTCACCGTTCACTCATGGTCAAGTTTGAGCTCAAGTACTGTAAACTGCAAAAGTCAGTAATTTTTGACAGCTGTTTTTTACCCACTGAAAACCTGCATTTCAAAATGGACATTACTGAAATGGACAGTAACTTGCAGTTGATTCTGTAATTGCTCATTGCGTTCATTCAGTCAAGAATTCGTCAAACTGATTCAAACCTGTAATCTGAGTGAATCTTTTTTTAAACTGAATTTCCAGCTAATAAAGTGATATAACATACAGCTCACCAGCCTACCAGTATGCACAGAAAATATCTGTTGTTTATTCTAGTTCAGTGACTTTTAGCTGTTCAGAGAGAATTATAAATATGAGGTCAAAATAAATTGATCATTAAATCTTCTGCTCAAGGATTTTTTTTGATAAAGTTGATAATTACATTTAAGTTAAAGATTTAGTTAAAATGCATGGAAGAAATTTTCCTTTATTGCCTATAGAAAAATCATCTATTGAGAGCTGAGTTGCCAGTATGCTTGAGTGTGTTTTAGGTGTGAAGTTCATCCTGGATTGATTTAACAGCTGATGTTCTGAAGGCCACATCACCTTCAGCTGTCAGTTATGTGTGTCATTGTTCATCTGACAGTTGTTGACCTCATTTATAATGTCTTCATTCTTCACATTGTCCATACTGGTGCACACACAGCAGCTCGGTGTTTCTATAGCAGCACTGTTTCCCCGTCTCTCCCTCTCCGATACTGTCAGACTCGTGTTGTTTGTGATATTTAAACATGTACTGGCTTCTTATTTTATCGTCTCTCATGCTGTCTGACATCCCCTGTAATTTACTGCAGCTAATAACATTTTGGTTTCCTCTGTCTGTCTGTAGAGGGAAGTATTGAAGTGCTGTAAATCACGTTTCTTCCATCTTTATTTCGGTCCTTTCATTCCTTCCTTGTTTTTACTCTCGTGCTTATCATGTCAAGCCAGAATGATCATATTTATCAATGCCAATGCAATAACCAATTCAAAAAGAGACATTAAGGGTGTCAAATACACACAAAAAAAAAAAATCATGCCAGAAATTAATTGTTACTGGTTATAATTAAGTTCTACAGTAATTAACTTTAGTTTTAATGTTGTTTGCAAGCATTTTGGGCTCTGATCATAAAGAGTAGTGATAAAGCTGGTTAGATAATATTCATTTAACTGGTTTATGCCACATTTCCAGCCCTCCAAAGAACCAAATATCTCCTGTAGAGTTAAATGTGTGTATCTCCACACCTCAGGCCCTGCTCGCATTCACAAACCGGAAGGGCAATAAAAGATCCGGATTAAAAGACAATTGTAGGTCCCAGTTTGCGTGCTTCTTAATTAGCATGATTAGACAAAGTCTGCCCTCATTCTTTAATTACATTCTCTGTTGTTGTGCTCTGAAATCTCATCTCTCTTGTATATTAGCTGTCTAATCTTTTCCCCTGTAATCTGTCGCTTTTATTATCTAAGGCAGTTTTGAGCAAACCTCCAATTACTCTACGTTAAAAACTATTTTTTTTTTTTATCATCGTTTGGAGCCGTTATAATCCATACACCGCATGTGTGTCCTGGAGGATTGCGGGGTGATTTTAGGGACCAGAACATTGCATAGGCTCTGAGGGTTTTATATTAAGTTCTTGCTACCTTGAAGGCTTTTTCTTGAAAGATACAAGTTCATGTGGATTTTCATTGTTGCACAAGCTTGCGTTCAATTCCCCCCGCGGCCTGTAATGTGCAAATCAATACCCCTCGACCGTGCCTCAGAGGGTCAGGTGTCCAGATGCAATCTACAGAAAAAAGACCATTTCAGCATTTTTTTTTCTTCACATATATAGAAAGAAAGATGTTGTGAAGTGGTAGCCTAGGCAAAACTCACTGTCTTGCAGCTAGGGCTGTGGGCGGTTGCCAGTAGTGATGCTCCAATATTTCGGCAACCAAAAATATTTATTTAAATTGTAATTTTAGACAGAAATGTAGTTTTGGAGAGCTGAAATCATTGACAGAAACACTGACATTTAATTAGTGCTTCACCAATGGCAACAGGTAAACATGTCAGCTGTCTGCACGCTACAAACTGGGTTGAAAATATTGATTTCTTGAAATCTTTTAGTCTGTGCTGTTTTCAGAAAACTTCACTAAATATCATTTGCAGCACTATTTGCAGCCTATCATCCAAAAATCCCAATAAGCTTTGTGCTTTGTTACACTTGACATGAAACAAACTCTCAGCTAATTCTTTTAGTTTTAATAACAAAATTCAAACACTATTGTTTTGATGCTCTTTAATGTGTTGTGACAGATCACTGTAGCTCCTTAGTTCTCCTTAGAAAGACGTCATATTCATATTCATTATACTACATATTCATTACATTTGTATGTGACTTCTTGTCTTTATTTAACATGCGTTTAAATAAATCTTGTCATAAAAACTACTTATTAGACACCATTTAAATGTTTGTTTCAACAAAGATTTGGAGTAAAACCATAATTATATCATTTAAAAAGCTGGTTATTTTTTATGTTGGTTTATTAAATATATGTGATTAATTAATATATTATTAAACTTTAGTGTTGATTTCCTTTTTTTGGATAAATGAAATAAAAATGTTGGGTTTAGTTAAAAAAACAATCTTTCTGTGCATCACTGATTGCCAGGTTGTTAATAATAATCATAATAAAAATGATTATTACTTTATAGTCATATGAAAATATATATATATATATATATATATACACACACACTGTATATAGGGATGTAACAATTCACTCAACTGATTCGATTCTATTCACAATTTTGATTTCACGATTCGATTCAGGTTTTTTTTTTTTCATATTCATTATACTACATATTCATTACATTTGTATGTGACTTCTTGTCTTTATTTAACATGCGTTTAAATAAATCTGTCATAAAAACTACTTATTAGACACCATTTAAATGTTTGTTTCAACAAAGATTTGGAGTAAAACCATAATTATATCATTTAAAAAGCTGGTTATTTTTTTATGTTGGTTTATTAAATATATGTGATTAATTAATATATTATTAAACTTTAGTGTTGATTTCCTTTTTTTGGATAAATGAAATAAAAATGTTGGGTTTAGTTAAAAAAACAATCTTTCTGTGCATCACTGATTGCCAGGTTGTTAATAATAATCATAATAAAAATGATTATTACTTTATAGTCATATGAAAATATATATATATATATATATATATACACTTTAATCTAAATTACATTGTATAATTTCGAAATTTGAAGCAAAAGCAGAATGGTTTGACTTCAGTTAATTTAGAGTTAAATCACTATCCCTAAGTATGAGCAATAGCATAATGATACATGCCTTAAACACCACGAAAAATAAATATATAGAAAAATTGTAGGGTGAAATAATTCCATAACTGGAAGGAGACCAAACACAGGCTGCATGGAGGCTCTCTGCAGTGGGGTAATGTTTTAATATGATTAAACCTCTGTCAAGCTCCTCAGCTTGAAGCCCTTAAAGGACATGAAACAAGACTTCCTCCCACCCCTGCTGAGATAGCAGCATTGTAGTCCTTCACTTTAGAAGAACTTCCTTCTGCCTTTAAATTGCGAGAGAAGAAAGAACAACCAATTTACACGACTGCCAAGAGCAAAATCACACTCAAGCCGGGGTTAATTAGGCCGGTGTTTCTGTCACTCCGCTGAAGAAAGGAAGTTCTCTGGCCTATGGCAGATGACCTGCTTAACATGTCACGTATACACAGAGAGGTAATATAGATGTGACCATTTTTAATAAAAGGCTTGTTTACTTACACAAGCTAAAGTGTGTAAGTAAACATTATTAATAGAGGAAATGAGCAATATCGCCAGAGGTGTAGTGTTCCCGATTTCTCATTTACAACATTGTGGCATTCAGAGTTTGAGTTAACACGAAAATCTCCATTTACCAAATGTTAAATACATTTATAATTAAAAAAAGCTTCATTTTGACAGATAAACAGTGAGGCATGTGGTCTGCTGCGTTTCCCTAGAAACATTCCCACAGTAGAATATGCAAATACAGATTAGCTCTGGAGCTGGTTGGGTGAAGTTATGGGTTCAGAGGATCTCAGAACAAATTTTACATTTTAAAAAGGAACGGAGCCCGGAGCAACATACAGTCGAGGGGTCCTGATTCCAGCGATGCTTCTGAATCCTGCATTTAGAAGTGAAGAAATCTAGAGAAAATAATGTTTTCAAGCTCTCCATGAGAGCAGACAAGGATAGAAAGATAGAGAGACGGAAGTAAGGATTTAGGGAGGAAAACCCACAGTAAAACTAATTCACGAGTCAAGTGAGCTAATTGGCAGAATGATAATTCAGCACTGTTTTGTCTACATAAATACAAAATACTACAAGTGAATTTAGGCATCACAACGTAATGTACTATTTGAAAAATGGATATTCATTCTGTGGTTTGTTAAAGTAAATTATTTGTGATATTGAAGATTAACTAGGCAAGCAATAGATGACAGCAGAGGTAATTTACATGTAAAAAGGGAAATATACAATTAAATATCCAGCCAGTAACTGATATGCTACTGATATGATACTGTATCCAAGATATGTAGACTATGTCAGAAAAATGCTGAAAATGCTAATGTTTTGTATACGAAGATGAAATGCCATGTATGGAATGCCATACATTACCGTTCACAAGTTTGTGGTCAGATTGATTGATTTTCTTTATTTTATAATTAATCATTTTATTCAACAAGAATGCATGAAATTGATCAAAAATGACAGTAAACATTCATAACATGAACTAAAACTCAAAACATTTTTCTTTATTTAAAATTAAATATTGGATAAAAAATTTTGAACAAAAATTAGAAATGTTGTCTTGGCAACTAACTGAGTTTACGTTAAGGCACTAAAATTACTAGAAATAAATAAAAACTACTAAAACTGAAATAAAAATAAATTAAGCCTAAATAGTAATATAAAAAAACTTAAATTAAAGCAAATTAAACTAAAAATGAAAGCTGAAAATATAAAAACAAAAGTTAGTTAAAAACTGTAATGATGTGTGCGCACCAAAAGCGAAGCGAATTATTTGCATCACCCGCGGGATGTTTTTTGCATCACTCGCGCGAATAAAGACATCGCACATGCTCTTTATTTCTGATACAACCGGACATGTCAAACCGGATGTCAATAAGCTCTTGATATTGCCTCTTGACACGATTGATTGCCCAATTCACATCATTCATGTCAGATTGGCTTGCGCGACAACTCGTCGTGTGAATTTTCCGCTTGAGTTTACATTTTTCAACTTGTATGGGAGACACAAGAGGCGAATATCATGGGTTCACGGCAGTCTCGTTGCCCAATTCGCATAATTCGCGTCACCCGCGACTTTGATTACATACATTGACTTTGTATGTAATCTACTCGTGCAAATAATAAAATTCGCTTCTGTTTGAAGTAAATGCTGTTCCTTTAAACTGTTTATTCACCAAGGAATCCAGGGAAAAAAAATGTATTGCAGTTTCCACAAAATATTCATCAGCACAACTGTTTTCAACTGTTTTATTATTATTGTTATTATTCAAAATAATAATGATTGGTAAAAAAAATAGAGCATGACAGAACATTTTCAGCGAGGAATAGTGATTGTTTGTAGCACAGCCTCTGGTGGTTTATTCTCTGGGGAAGCTTGTACTACATTTGTGCTGACAGTTGCAGCTGCTACAGGGCAAAACCCTGCGGCTCTGGATCAAAACCTCTGAAGAGCTGCTTCTCTTCCTTTCCATAACTACTTTGCCTTCCTCAATCACGCAAACAGCCGCTGGCAGAATCAATGGGGATTCATCTACCGTATATATTGGGAATTCTGTGCCAGAGCTTCTTTGGATGGGAATCTGGATTTCAGCATAAATGAGGAGGAATTAGCCGTGGTTGGATGAGTGGCTGAGTTCCCTCCGGATCATTACAAGCACGTTCCTGAGCCAGCGGCTGACAGGCGTGCTCTCTGAAGGACCCGTGACTCCCGCTCTGATATAAAATATTAACCTGAGCTCATTTTGGGCCGATGGATCAGAGTGCAAATCAAGGAGAGAGACAAAGTCTTATGATTGTTCACAGAAAGTCTGGTCCACTTTCTTGCTTAGAGGGTCTAGATGAATATCGTTAATATACAGTATATGGTTTTACAAACTGTTAAATATTACGGCTTTGAGACGGACCTCCTACCAGCCGTTTGGCTCTCAAACGTTCATGTGTCTTCTGTTAACGGACCTCCTACCAGCCGTTTGGCTCTCAAACGTTCATGTGTAATTTGTCTTCTGTTACTCGTGTACAGCAGCGGGATTCACACCGATCGCACAGACGCAACAGCAAACGCTCTCACACACCTGCTGATATTTCCCAGGATGGCACTCATTGTTTTTTTCCTCTTATGAATATTGACATTGTGATTTCATGCATGTCTGTCAGCGCAGTAATGATGCAGCAACATTCTCCAGGCGACTGACAATCTGCTGCTAGTCAGATTCAGCCATCATAGCACACCGAGTCTGATTTGGTGATGAAATATGTTCACCAAATGATTTTGCAACTTCCCAAAGTATGCAAATTCTTTTTTTTCTTTCTTTTTAGTGAATTTGTTGTCTTGATGCAAACATGTCGTTCTCATCAACTGTGATGTGTTAAACCAACAATGAATGAATCGCATCTGTTCCAGTTCCGAAACAGATGTTACATTATAATTTGTTGCTGAGTAAAAAAGTAATGATTCCTCTGTGCAATTAAACCAGATGTGTTATTCAGATTAACTAGTTTAAATAACTTGGCAAGTTTCACTTTAAACTGGTGCTTTACCCACCACTTACAAGACAACTGACCACAGAAGAAAACATGATGGGCGACTGACAATCTGCTGCTAGTCAGATTCAGCCATCATAGCACACCGAGTCTGATTTGGTGATGAAATATGTTCACCAAATGATTTTGCAACTTCCCAAAATATGCAAATTCTTTTTTTTCTTTCTTTTTAGTGAATTTGTTGTCTTGATGCAAACATGTCGTTCTCATCAACTGTGATGTGTTAAACCAACAATGAATGAATCGCATCTGTTCCAGTTCCGAAACAGATGTTACATTATAATTTGTTGCTGAGTAAAAAAGTAATGATTCCTCTGTGCAATTAAACCAGATGTGTTATTCAGATTAACTAGTTTAAATAACTTGGCAAGTTTCACTTTAAACTGGTGCTTTACCCAAAAGCCGTTGACTTACAAGACAACTGACCACAGAAGAAAACATGATGTCCACCATAGCACCTATTGGGTGATACTAAAAATGCAACTTACCTTGCATTTTGAATTGCAGAACTCTACCACTGTGCTTTTATAGCTAAAAGCACTTATTTTGATTATGTTTCGGGTTTGCTAGCATGCTAAAACCTGGAAGAAGTTGTGCCTCTAAATTTACCGCTTTTACATCACATCTTGGATCTTGCTAACATCTTTTTCTTAGCATCTTGTACCATAAACATTATGTTCTAACACAGCAACTATCAAGTTAAAAATAGTATAAAAACTAGGAATGCACAACTTATTGGTACCACATCATTATTGGCTAATATTAGAGGTTTTAATTTATCTATTATCGACTGTATCAGTTGATATTAGCTATTTAATTATACTTGGTCATTTCCTATTATTATTGTAGAAAATAATATAAAACAAAATAGTATAGAATTTTGACATCAGCCATTTATCCGTTAACGACCATAACATTGATATTAGAAACTTTAAATGTACTCACCCATTTCCTTTAATATTATTCATATTGTAGAGTGTTCCAGGAATGAGTGCAAAAAAACCCAGCTGCGAGTTGCATTTTAGCACTTCTGGTTTTATTATCCTGAAGTCAATGGGTTTTTTGAATGGGTTTTTGGTTGAATGCCTGAAATAAGGTCTGTGGTGAACACAAGCTCAAAATATTTTCACGTTTTACTCTGACATAAAATACATGTATTACACCCTTGTGATTTTATTTTATTTTTGCATGTACTTATCCTGTAAAGGTGGTTGTTAACAAGTGGTTAAATGAGACTTTACTGAAGCAACCGTAGTGTAGTTTGATTATAGTTAAGCTACGTTAAGCTTTTATTCATTCTGGGGATTTTATTTTGTCGTCAAAATTCATAAAAGTTGTTTTTATGAAGATTATTAGTCATAAACTTTTGTTGGTCACAGACGCTATTTTCTGCAATTATTCAAAAGTCAGTTAAAAAACCCTATTGGCTTTGTGTCGAGGGAGCTTGCAAAAGTACATAATCCCAACAGGATGATGATGATGATTATTATCATTATTGTAGACCATAATATAAAACAAAATAATACTGAATTTTAACATCAGCCATTTATCAGTTAATGGTCATACATAAAAATGAGTAGTTTATTGGTATTGGCCAGAATTGTAATATTGGTTATTTTCTTGTAAATTAAAAAAGTAATGCATTACTTTACTAGTTACTTGACAAACGTAATCTGATTACGTAACTCGCATTACTTGTAATGAGTTACCCCCCAACACTGGCGATCAGCCCCTTAAGAAATGTCTTATCACGTCATAATCCAGCCTAATTATCAGTGTTAATTTTGATTTAGTCTTATAGTCTTGACTAAAATGCAATTTTTAATCATATTTTAGTCATCTGAATTGTTTTAGTTTTTGTCGGCTAAAATCTAATGGGTTTATTTAGTGTAATGCATTTATTAAGCACGTCTCTAAAATTTCCAAACTCATTATACTGTATAGGTTTGATATTAAGATTGTATAATGCAATATAGACACAGATTTAACTGCTGTTGACACACAACATGCCTTTATATTAAAATTAAATAAAACCACTTCTCATAAAGGAACAAGAACATGGTCTTCCTTTCAATGAAATACCAATAGTTATATAATATTCATTCTTTAAAACAACTTATAAACATTTTTCATTCTTTCAAGCAGACATATATATTTATATGAATAAATTTAGATTAATCTTTATTAGGGTTACTAAAGTCATTCAGTCAAGAGCCGTGAGTCATTTTCTCTGTCTTTTGTTTCTTGATTATCATTAATGACACAGACAATAGCAACTAAATGAGGCTGCTGTCCCTTTAAAACCGAATGCACGGGTGCATTATACTGATACACATCTGATATTCTCCCAACTGTTTACTTTCACTTAAAATGCCCCTATTATGGGTTATGAAAGGTTCATATTTTGGTTTTGGGAGTCCCCAACAACAGGTTGGCATGCAAGGTCAAAAAACACTTTCATTGTCTTATAATATGCATTTATTTTTACCTTACTTGCTCAACGACTCCCAAACGATTCGTTTAACGATTCATTTTCCCAAACTCCTCCTTTGCTTGACGCTAATCTGCTGTGATTGGTCCGATTGATCTCATTTTCATTTCATCATGCCTGTAATGTCTGATAAAGCAGCGTTTGTGAGCACAGTGCTGCTTTGTGTACAGCATTACAGGGGAAACAGCTATTTTTATCGTTCCAAATGCGGCACGTAGTGGCAAAGAATTAATTTGCATTTTCATTCAGACCAACGCGAAAAACCAACAAGTGGGCGGGCAATATGCTAATGTTTCATGTTGACTTCAACATGAAACGGCTTGGGATTCGTTTTAAAAACGACTCGTTTCAATGTTTCAGAGTCCACTCTTTCTTTTGAGAGACAATAACTTTATACACGGTGCACTTTCAGATTTAAAACTTGCCAGGATGTTTTCATTCACTTTGAGCTGTGTTACATACTGCATGAAAGGTAATTTTTAAAATCCATAATAGGGGCACTTTAAGACAAAAACGAGTGTGTATTTGTGAATACTCGTCAAAACGGACAATTCAACATAATTTTGTGTGTATGTCTCCGTTCATGCCACGTGAAAGAGAGCTGTATTCAGTCGTTGAGAGACAATAACTTTATACACGGTGCACTTTCAGATTTAAAACTTGCCAGGATGTTTTCATTCACTTTGAGCTGTGTTACATACTGCATGAAAGGTAATTTTTAAAATCCATAATAGGGGCACTTTAAGACAAAAACGAGTGTGTATTTGTGAATACTCATCAAAACGGACAATTCAACATAATTTTGTGTGTATGTCTCCGTTCATGCCACGTGAAAGAGAGCTGAATTCAGTCGTGCGCTGTGTGAGAAGCGCTTCTTTGTATGCGTGCTTTGGTTGTGCGCGTTCCGAAAACCGGACCGAATTGAGTTCTCTTTTCAAATGTATCCACATGTCTGCTCTTCTCTTACTCTCAGATATTGACATTTTTGAATGTTTTATGAGACGTGTAGCAAGTGTATGCTAGCTTATGTCCCGCCGGATAAATCAGTAGGCTGTTACACTTCAAATGTGCGCATCTGACCTCCCAACCACGCAGGAGATTAGTTTTGACTGGATCTCTTCCCAAATCATCCCCCTCTAACATTTTCGTCTCATTTTTATTCGTTGACGAAAATGTCAATAGATTGATTTGATTAGAATTGATTTTCGCCAGTTTTTGTCATTCAAAACAAGTTTTTATTTCATTGTCGTCTCGTTTTTGTCAGTGAAAAAATGTCGTTGACGAAAATGATTAACACTGCTAATTATATAAAACATGAAGACAGGCTAGTTGACTAGTCTATTTTGAAAACATAGTTTTACACATTCCTGGTAGATGTGCATTCATGTTTGTTTCTTATCAGGTGTTGTGGATGTGTTTGTGTGTGGCTGTGGAGCTGGATTACTACACTGATAAGAGCTGTTCGAGTATTTGGTCCAGTCTGCGCGCATGTCACTTCTCATCTCCTGTGCTGGGATGCTAGACTGTCCTCCTGCAGTGACATCTGCAGTCTCACTCACTCACCAAGCTAAACTTTTGAATGGTAGTGTCCGTTCATTCATTTAGTCTAGTGTTTTTCTATGAGTATTTTTTAACATATTTAGGAGTCATTAGTGGGGAAAAAGGACCTAGATTTTTATTTGAAATGGGACATTGCTTGAGTTCATTCCCCTGTGCCTTAACATTTTTAATCAGTCCTGCTCATTAATATCCTAAAATATGCCAATGCCAAACCAGGCTAATAAAGTTTTGAAGAGAGCATAAAGTGGAATTGGAGCAGATCTCAGCAGATGGTGTCAGAATTGGTGTGTGGTGCTCTTCTGTACTGCTAGAGCTCTTGAATGTGCTTGAGGCCGCATCAGGTGATAGATGCCGTGTTCATGAGAAAATCAATCAGCCGCTGGGTGACGGACGGCATTATGGGCGATGAGGCCATATTTTTTGATGGAGGCCAGAGTTAGTGCTGAGGAATAAACATTACTAGGCATGAGGGATGGAGCGCAGTATAAGAAATCACTGTAAGAGTGAGTGAACAAGCAGTCAACTTCACAGGTTTTTATACTTCAGTCATTTTCACGCAATAACCACATACACCTGAATATGAAAAGACAAAAATGTGCTTGAACAAAATGCAGTTGAAATATCAAATGTGATAGCATGTGATGTTTAAGACTGATTTGTGTTAGGGTCCCTGCTGGTCCTGAAAAAGCAAAATTCAGTTTTATCAAATTGAAGGACACTTTTTTTTTTATGTATATCTTAAATGCTATAATAAAAGTCTCAATTATCATTGAAGAGTTCTTATATTTTGGAACGGAAAAAACAAAGTCATGATATGGCCTAAATTGAATAACTACCTTTGCTACTTGGCGCTACTTGTTGCACATTCGCCATTTCAGAGCGGTTCACAATCAACAAATACCATTAATTTCTGTCAAACTATTGCTTATAGTCTACTTTTGATGAATTATAAGAGCGTTTACTTAATGGTGTTTATATTGATGGTTGTATCTTTAAATAAGCAGCAGGGAGTAGTCATGCATAGACGTTTCAAAATTCAGTGCCAGAGTCAGTGCATTTCTGGCTTGTTTATAATTAAAGGTCTTGCATTATGCATAAAATCTGGCTTTCTTGCTATTATTGGTATTTTGGTTACACAATAAACTGTATCTGGGATTTAATTCAACATAAATGTTTGTTCAGTATTTTTTTCAGTACAAAATGTATTCAGTATATAAATTTTACGAGTATCGACACAATAACCTGGTTATTAATTTTCTTTAAACACATTATTGCATCAGCAAATCCAATATGTCCAATTTGTCCAATATGTTTGTGCTGCTGGTTTTTAAAAGAAAGTCTTAAATTTGACATGAAATCCTCTGTAGATAACGGGTTGTGTTTGACTCGGCCTGTATTTGAACGACAAAATTAGGACGGTGCATAAAATTGACACCCACTTCATGAATATTCCAAGTGTCTTTGTAAAGAACAGGCCTTTTGCATTTTGCTGTTCAGAGGAAGATTATTCAAATTTGGATCTTGTCTTACATGTCCAAAGTTTTCTTAAATGTGTCGTTTCTTCCTAGTGAATGTAGTGGCATCAGTCTCCAAGTGATGTTCTCCTCCTCCTGTGCTGAGGAGAGATAGCGGTGCATGTGTTATTAGAGCTCTCGCGTTCTCTTTTTCTCTCTTATGTGCTCTCTTCCTCGGGCTGTAGCCATTCAGATCATCTGGCACAGGCATGCTATCGTGGAGGTTTACTGTTAGCGTTGCAGCATGGGTCCAGATGAAGGCAATTCTTAAGAGAGCTTCCCAGATTCATTCCCTCTAGGGCTCTATTTACATTACGTAATTATTGGTATCCATTAAACTCATGCTCTCTTTTCCTCTTGACATTAAACAGGATATAAAACTGAATGGCCGACTGAGTCATAACATCACCATTAAGCCACTGCATAGCATGCTGTAAGATAGGAATTAAACAGGATGGGCTCGGCTCTGAATTTTGGACACTTGTGAGCTTTGACGGCAGAAAAGACGATCATAACTTCAGTTGTATTCTGACTCTAAAACTTGAAATCAGCAGAAAATCAATGAAAGTGACTTTTGTTGATTTCAAGTTTTAGAGCCAGCATAAAACTGAAGTTATGATAGTCTTTTCTTCCCTGTTGTGACATTCGTCCAAATTAAATGGTTTCTCGAATGGGTGGGACTTTATTTTATTGTCCTTGCAGCCTCTTGTTGCGAGGGGGAGGGGATGGTTAATTTTTGATTAAAAATTACGAGGGCACATTAGGGTTGCCGCGATAGACTGTTCTAATGGTTATACCGGTGTTAAGCAACACCGGTTACGTCACTTTCCCACTGCGGCACCGACCCCCACCGTCGTTTTGATTTTTTTTATAGTAATAAAAATAATTTAGTTCAGTAAAAGAACAGACACTACAATTAAAAACTGAACGCGGCTGCTCAATGCAGCGTGACGAACGACAGTCTCATCACAGATCAGATTTCATTTCTCCAGTGAGGAGAGCCAGTCGAGCTGACTGACAAGAAGAGTGAGGTGAGGTGAGACAGACAAGACGATCGCGGATGATTTAGTTTTCGAAACGAAATGCAAAAGCGCCTGTTTGGCAATATTTTGGATTTTGAAAAGCCTGTTGACTTTTGCCATTTATCTAAGGTGATTTTGGAAGTTCTTTTTAAACATTCGTTTCTTATTTAATTGTTCCACAGTGTTTGCTGATGTTTACTTTATTTAAACTTTGTATAATTTATTGATTTTATTTGACAGCAAGGTGTATGCCGTGCCTCCAAGCTTTCTTATTCGTTTTGCTAATAAACATTCGTTCTTATTTATTTGGTTATATATTATACATGTTTACTTATTTCCAGTTTTGTATACCTATTTAAACTTTATGTAAGTTATTTTGTATTAGGCATAGCCTGCCCTATAGCATGGTGTATTTTTATTCATTTTGGTAATAAAAGTTCAATGTTTTATATATAGGCTAAAGTGAGTTTGACATTGTATTTTGTTGTTGCATTCAAGCAATTGACGCCGAATTGCCGCTAATTCAAAAGTGAAATTAAAATGCGCACGGCACTTTTAAGCTACTTAAAAGCGAAGGAAAGCGAGGAAAAGAGGGAAAATTCAAATGAACAATTGCTTTACACCGAATTGCCGCTATTTGAAAGTGAAAGTAAAATGCTCACGCTGCTTTTACAAGCTATTTAAAAGCGAAGGAAAGCAAGGAAAAGAGGGAACGCCCCTGTCCCCACAGGGATACCGGTATTACCGGTGTTGTCACACGTCGATTAACCGGTGGGAAAATTTCCTCACCGTCACAACCCTAGGGCACATACATTTTAAAAAGGTGATGTGCTTTTATAATAACCCAACTCCAAGTAAAATATGTTAAGATTTGCTGCCCCCCACCCCCCCGTCTCAACTAAATTATCTGCCAGCTCTTTATATAAAGTTTGATATATAATTCTATCTAAATTTATCCGCATACGATACAGTATACAGGGTTCGTATGGTGACGAAAAACCTGGAAATGTCTCTTTTATTTTAGATTTAATAAAAGATACTGAATAAAAACTGAGCGCTGTCATCGTTATATAATATATAATAAAGTCATATAATACACCGATAACAGGCCGACACTGTACTTAACACAGTACACAGATGCTAAATAAACTGACCTGCTGTCGCTCACTTGTCTGTGATTTATGCTGCAGTAGAGATTCATTAGAGCCTTTGATTCTTTTTCTTACTTGAACGGGTTTCACGCTACTGACTATAAATGTTATTTACCAAAAGGAAAATAGCAGTGGGCTTTTATCAGCTCTTGTGAAGCACTGAGACACTCCATTAGTGGTGCATCAGTGCTCTAAAGGCAAAAGGCTAGTGTCCGCTGCAGAACTGTCTGTTTAAATGAAAAGCTCTAAAAAGTTCATTGACTCAACTGCGTAACTAAAGTCTGTTCTCTCATTCTAAAGTGAGCGCTTTGAAAGCTATTAGTTTTAGTGTACAGTGCCGTTAAAGCACTAGCTCTTGTCATAGACACTAATGTGTGCCATGTTGCCCCCATGGGAAAAATTGTCCTTTTATATCTGCTAATTGAGTAGATTATTCTCGAAGCATGAAAAATATCAAATTTGCATTAATTAACGTTAGTGTACAGAGCTGCACAGACAATGCTGTGAGCTGTTATTAGTTTGATTTTCTTTGTGCGTCTTTGTTTTTGTTGCGGTTAGAGTGAAAGGACGGCCTCATGTCTTCATAGTGCTGTGAGAATTCATCTCTGCGCCACATTAAATTAATCCAGTCTTCCTGTTTCTAAGCATATTACTGATGTGACTGCTGTTTCAACAAAGAGCGGGGAGCAGATTGAATTATGTGTTTTAGCGTACTGCAGCGCTAAAACTGTGTGCATGTGGGATGCTGATGAATTAAATCAACCAGCCCACCTTGTTTTTTGATCCTCCGAGAGAATGAAATGAATTTCACTGCCAGTACCATTATGATGCTGTCATCATGTGGTCACCTGACCAAGCACCACTGGTCAGGGCCGTTGACATGTCAGCAGTGTATGACATGATATACTTCATCTTTTTTTTTTCTCTCTCTCAGAGAAACAGACCTCTTAAGTATTGTATTACTTACTGTATTCGTAATTTAAAAGCGAAACTTGTACGGCTTGTTGAGGTGAAAATTCCCACAGACTTGCATTGAAGTAAGTCAATTTTTATGACCTCATATTAAAATAGTTATTTAAAAAATTAAAAATATATAATATTTAAAATTAATTATTATATAATATGTATTACTATATGAGGGTTTCCACAGGTCCTTAAAAAGTCTTACATTTAGTACATTTCAAATTTAAAGGCACAATATGTACGTTTTCGCCGCTAGAGGTCGCATTTTCAAAACGATATCAAAGGCAAAGCTTGATGACGCTATAAAGGAGAGTGGAAAGATTGGAGATGTTGTTTTCACCATCCAGAGATATCCGAATCATGTTCACGGATGTAATGAATTATTTTTTTATTACCTTTAGCCTTCCAAAGTTATTCAAACAGCGAATAAATTATACAGAGAAAGCGAGCAAAGAACATTTACATTGTCAAGGACCAGTATATAACTGACTTCAGTCTAGCTATACACTGTTTGATGAATGAATCTCCTACTTACATCATACATCTGCACTTTGTTATTTATGATGAGAGAATTCGCGAGAGAGCAGAATTCAGTCAGTGAGTGCGCACTGAACAACGAAACTCCGGCGTTTCAGCGATGACTCATCTGAACGCCTCTGATTGGCTGCTGCGTTCATAAACTCAACAGACTCGTGTGTGATTGGTTATAATGCGCAACACTGTAAAAACGCGGAAAAAGAATCATGGTGCAAGATTGAGCAGATCTAAATTTAATGCTGCAGTCAACACTTTTCATTTCATTTTTATTTTATTCGCAACTGCCGTAATAGATTTAGTTTAACTGTACAGCAGCATTTTTGTCCACTTGTGTTGCCATAGTTTCTACAAGTGAAAACCGATAGCGTGGATATTACGTCATTGATAGGCAACAATGAACCGGGACGAGCAATTATTTAAAATTGGAATTTACAAATCCTTGGGAACTTTTGGGATAACTCACACACAACTACATGAAATATACAACACTGTGCAAGTGGTTTTTGGATATTTTATTATGAAAATCTTACATATTGTGCCTTTAAAAAAAGCTCTTAAAAAGTCTTGAATATGAGCTTAAAAATCCTGCAGATACCCTGTATATAATATTTTAAATGAATTTAGGTTTTACTATATGTGACGATAAGGCTTTATTTTCTTTAAAGATACAGTTGTTTTTTTAGTAAATGGACTGCACGTCAAACCCATGCAGTCAGATTTTATTGAACAGTGAATGGTCTGCAAGGTCTTAGTTATAAGGAATTAGCTCCTCCATAAATATTGTATGTAGTTGTTGGTAAAAAAGGCATTAGGTGTGTCCCAAATCGCATACTTATGCACTATTCTATAACGTTTTTTAGTGTAAATAGTGCGAGTTGTGCGTCCACACTGAACATTCCAAAAAGAAAAAGTGCACTTTAAATACCCGAATGATGCACTTAACCAAAAAAATGAAGTGTGGCGTGTCGGGCACTTCATGCACTCAACTGTCGCAGCTTTAATTACGTAGCGAAGGGGGAGGGGCTATCAGACTCTGAATTATATAAGGTTATTTTGTCATTCATAATCATACACTACAGTACATAGTCCATAAGTACATAGTGTATAGTGCGTCATTTGGGACACAGCTATTATTTCTACAATAAAATAAGAACAATAATATTTATATGGTTATAAAATTGTTTTTAAAATTTCTGAATTTAACTTGGCCATTGTGTGTGTTGTCTTGTACAATATAAAAAACTAAAAATAAATTAATTATTTTAATAATTTAATTGTAGTTCAAATTAATATATTTAAAATACTGTTTTAAATGTAAAATATTTGTTAGTTAAACTTAATATAAAACTATCTATATGAACTATAAAAAAGTGCTTAAAAATTGAAACATGAAAAGAATTAAACAGCACTCGTCCTCATTTAATGTAATAATAAAAAGTTAAAAGAACAGCATTTATTTAAAAAAAAAAATATTTCTAACAATGTCTTTTCTAAAAAAATATTTTCTAACAAAGTCTTTACTACCACTTTTATCAATTTAACATATCCTTGCTGAATAAAAGTATTAATTTCTTTAAAAAAAAAAAAATTTCTAACAATGTCTTTTCTAAAAAAATATTTTCTAACAAAGTCTTTACTACCACTTTTATCAATTTAACATATCCTTGCTGAATAAAAGTATTAATTTCTTTAAAAAAAAAAAAAATTCTGACCCCAAACTTTTGAATGTTAGTGTATATTGTCACAAAAAAAATTCTATTTGAAATAAATGCTGTTCTTTTTAACTTTTTATTCATCAAAGAATTAATCCTTTCTTTGACAACTTTGTTAAAAGAGATGATGTAAAATTGTCCTGCTTCATAACAAAACAGTAAACAATGAGTAAATTGTGAAATAATAGCTACAAAATAATAAGTTTATGTTCGAATATTTCCAGTTCTGGGCAAGATGACTAACTTGTCATATTTCAGGATGGCTCTTTCACCTCTATCCCATGCAGCTCTTAATTTGTGCAGGAGTTCCCTTCTTCTCAACTGAAGAGCCTCAGAAAAGTCTTCATTAATAAAAATATTTGTACCCTTTAACTTGGCTGAGTCAGACCTTGTCAGACCTGTCCTTGCTACATTCAAATAATTTTAAATGAATCTTTGGCCATGAATGAAAAAAGTCCATGTTTTTCATTGAAACACCGGCACGGACTTGTAAAGCAGACAGCCGTGAGGAGCTGTTCCTCTCTAACACTGGCCATGCTAAACCCAGGGAGATCCTCTCTGAAGCATCGGCTGGCAGATGCCTGAGGGCAGGACTCGCCTCATGAAGGACTGTTCAATGATCAGAGCATTCCCCCCTGGAGCACCAAACACTGCCACCTCTCTTTACTTCCCATCAGTAATATCCCTGTTCTGACACGGCCAAGATGGCAGCTACAGGAAATTCCTGATCCTGTGTCCTCGGGGCAGGAGAAAGCTAGGAGTGCAGCCCTGGATTTAGGACCTCTGGATGAGGGAGCGAGAGCGATGTTCTCCATAAAGAGCTCATCACTCAGACTCACACGGCGAGGCAGCCTGTCTGCTTAGGGTTTTAATGATCTCAGAGACCCTAGTTATCCACAGCACAGTCCATCAGCCCTGCCGCTGAACCACCGCAAGAAGCCAAGCAGATCTCTTTGTGTTCAACTTCCTGGATCTCCTGGTTGAAAGCTGAGGGAGAAGGTTGGTGGTGGTTTTGAGTTTGCTGCTGGGTGCTGATGCAACAGGGTTGATGTGTGTGTGAGCAAAGAGCCCTTGTGTCTTTGACCCATTCTCCTGCTGTGCTTATGGAAAATCCTGTGATTGATTCCAGGAACGTATCCGTCTTGTTGTACACATCATCTCTATGGCAACCTTCATCTCCAGGCGAACGCTGATATTTGATTTTCAGTCTATGAAATATAGCTGGCTACTTTTTCCTGGAAGTTGAAGCCATTGGGGACTGAGCCAGACGAGCTTTTAATTTGGACGGAGCTGACTGATGCTTCAAGAACTGGCTTTGAAGAGCAAATGATCCTTTGAAGCTTTGTATAATGCTAGATTTGTACATTTTCTGAAGAAAATGTGAGTTTGTTTGCTTGTGCGAAACTGCGGTGTATGTGTGGTTGTCAGAGCGTTGCTATCAGGCTGCCAAGAGGTTGTGTACAAGTTAGTGTTAAATCTTGTCAAATTACCAATTAAGTTTTACTAAAAAACGGCAAAAACTGAAAAAAAAGGCCAGACAAGGCCGTCACGATTACTCAACTAAAATTAAGTACTTTGTTTTAAAAAAAAATTGTGTATCAGGTAATAATACTGCAAGTGACACATTCCACAGACGTCCCATGTTTCATAGAAATACATAAAAATTACATATTTGCATTATTAGACAATTTTCTACCATCCAGCGTTTATACAGTACTGGAAGGTAGGCATTAATTAAAACTCTTTTTCATCAAATAAATGTATGAATACATCAATATGTTTCTAAATATGAAGTATGTTGTTCATTGGTGATTTAAAAAAAAAAAAGTCCAAACCCAGCTTTGAGTTTGCATGATTTGATGTCAACATGTTTGATGTTCAAGAAATTACAGTCGCTGTAGCATTTCTGTCGATTAATTGAGTTAGAGGACCTTTTGAATTAAATGGAGTTTGGTCAAGAATAAATAAGGATTAGAAGTTCATCCACATAATCATCATTACAAGTAATGGTTTAAAATGAAAATGATTTGACTAATTTGCTTGATGTTAAAGCATGTACTATTACCTGATGTATTTTAACATTATTGTTCAAAAGAACCATAAGAGTACTTACTTTAGAGAAAGTACTCTTTAATGCGTTATTGATCAAGTTATTATTTCCCCATTAAAATGCATATCTGCATTTTAAGACATTTTAAAGGCTATTGTTCACTTGGTCTATTTTTATCACTTAGCACACACACACACAAATCAGTTTACTCGATTAACCATCAAAATAAATGGCTTATAACGCGATTAATCACCAAAATAAGCAATAGTGAAAGCTCTAGACAAGACAAAAATGGACATATTGATGATGATTAAATGCTTTTTATTAAAACATACTGTTGACAAAAACAAGAATTAGTTAGAATGAATGAATGAGTGATGCATTTATATAGTGCTTTCTTTTTGACAGTATAGTGTCCCCATCACTATACTGGGGCGTTAGGAGCCACGCAGACCACAGGGTGAGCACCCCCTGCTGGCCTCACTGCTGGCCTAGAACAGCATGGCAAGATATGATGAAATATTGACTAAAGTTTAAGGACATTAAAATTAAGTCTAATCGTTTAGAAAAGTCACAGCACACCTCTCCCTAATAAGGTCTAATGTCAGGATCTGTAAGTGTGAGCAGTAGTAAGCGTGAAGCTTGCCTCAGCAAACACCAGTAATTATTGCTCATCAACAATACAACAACAATATCATGCTGTTGCATACAAATGCATACAGACAACAGGTGTCTCACTTTAGATTGCATGTGGATTGCAGATTCACAGACGTGTTTCCTGCAACATAAATGTGTGGCGTTGTAGCGTGGATTCGGTCCCTGAGGGCCAATTAGAGCATGATGTGGGAGGAGAGATGAAAAGCTGTTGTCTCTCCATACTTATGTGTGTTTTTCTGTCTATGTGTACACACATTCATGGGCATTCATTCTGGCTGCTTAGCTGTGAAAAGGCCTCGGTTGCCATATTAACTATCGGCAAAAGTATGCACACATTCCTCCCCTGCCTCTTCACACTTACGGCTTTGTTCAGAAATGGGACAGAATCAAGTATTCAGTAGTGCTCATCATCAGCTTTCATTAATTAATTATTAGTCTGAGAAGAGGTCTGTTCGGGAACACTATGGGATGTGCAGCAGACTGTTAAAGAGCGCAATAATTAACATTTTGAAATGTTTAACAACAGCAGTATTATTTGATATATTTTGCTTTTTTTTTTAATAATCCAAAATCAACCTTGGCACTTGAGTCTTTTGTTTTGAGTGTTTAAAATTGATGCTTTTTCAGGTTTAATGGCAAGTGAAGCTTCTTTCTTTTTTCCTTAAAGGGGTCATATGATGCTGCTAAAAAGAACATTATTTTGTGTATTTGGTGTAATGAAATGTGTTTATGTGGTTTAAGGTTAAAAAAACACATTATTTTCCACATACTGTACATTATTGTTTCTCCTCTATGCCCCGCCTTTCTGAAACGCGTCGATTTTTACAAAGCTCATCATTCTGAAAAGCAAGGTGTGCTCTGATTGGCCAGCTATCCAGTGCGTTGTGATTGGCCGAATACCTCAAGCGTGTGACGGAAATGTTACGCCCCTACCATATTGTTGATGCCGTGTCCGGCGGGAGCGACGAGACAAAAACATTAAAACCCATTATAAACGAGGCATTTGTTGCATCCAGTGGGGACATAATTACGGATTATAATGACTTATAACTGTCTTTTTACGCGTTCCGTTGCATCGCGCCGCGTAAACATAAAACCATGTCTGCATTTGTGATCGGAGAAATGACAAACAACAAGACCTACTCTACACTGCCCAAAAAACTCAGTGAATCATTAGTGGCAAATTCTTTAAATATTAAAAACCTACTTACAGTCTGTGAGTCAGAATAGCCGGCATTGTAGTCTACTCTACCAGGATCAGAAAACAGTCCTCCATAAAATGTGCTGCACACATCTGGATATTTGGGTTAAACTGTTCTGGAACAGTGTTGTGAATACAACTTAACCACTGATTTCTAGTCGTGTCCTCTGTTGGAAGGCCAAACAAAGTAGTTTCGCTTTCACAAGTTTCAAGTTTTGTCATTTACTCAGCATCATGTCTTTGCAAAACTGTTTTCTGCTATTTTTTTTATGGCGTATTAAAGCAGGCAGAATGTTCACTCTGCTCTTTGGATGGTGACCAGGGTCTTTCCAGCTCCAAAAAGGACAACATCTTGAAAGCACCAAAAATTTAGTGTTTTTGGTGAACTGTTATTTTAATCAAAGAACTTAACCATTGGTTGCTCCATGGGGATTGTCCCTGTAAGTCATTTTTGATCAAAGTTTCAATTAGTACATCTAAATTAGGCTACATGCTCAAGAGAAATCAGCATGAGTCTTGTAGTTGAGAGTGCCTACTGCTGAGAATTATCACACATACTCACACAAATATCCTAAATGATGCTGTTTCATCTTCTAACTATGGTACTAGAGGACTTTGTCTTTATAACTTGCCTTAAAGTAGTCAGATATTTAGATACTTGACTTGCATACAATTTTCCTCATCATTTTTAAAATCTAATGCAAATTAAAGTGTGACCCAAAACAGTAAAGGTGCAGTAAGCAATTTCTGCGAAACACTGTTGATATCGGCAATCATAATAAACCCACCCCTACCCAAAAGAGAAACGCCTTTGTGGCTCCTACCCCAAATTCACGAACACGCTATGCAACAAAAACAAATACAGTTTTCTAGATCAGCTCCGAGCTCCCTATATTACACTATAGAAAAAAGAACAAATCTATTACAAATTTGACATATAATACAGACAATAAGGGGTTACAGCAATCACAAAAAGCCAAACAGAAAGAAAACGCAAAGATGACATGACAAGCAAGAGTTTGTTTTTAGTCGGCAGAAACCAACTCAGTGGTATTAAAACAACAGTATACATTGGCTGTGTGCAACATAGCGAAACCAATGTTACTCAAGTAAATAATGCCCCCTATTGCTGATTGGTTAAGTGGTGCTGTCTGATCGTCCTCTTTGTTTTTTTTTCCCACACAGCCAGAACTATGTGTACACACAATATTTTTTTCAGCACACAAAGAGCAGGCAGCTAGCAGATATTCACAAAATTATTTGTTTGGTTGTCGATTCCAATTTTCGACATTAGAACTCACTGCGCCTTTAAAATGATATTTCACTCAAATATGAAAATTCTGTCTTCATTCACTCACCCTCATGTCATTCCAAACCCATAAGACTTTTTCCACTTGAAGATATTTTTAATAATGAAACCCAAGATGTTTCTGCATTGAAAGATCATTCCAACAAAACATTGACACTTCAGAAAGTTCATAAAGGCATTGTAAGAAATCCATATGAATCAATCAGTGCAATCCAACATACAGTACAAACATTTATTAAAAAAACATACACCGAGCTCATCAAAAATGGAAAATGGAAGCGGGAACATGTTTGCACTACATGCAAGAACAAACCTCATTGGTTCTTGCTCACTTTTGAGTTTCCGTTTTCCATATTTGATGAGCTCTGTGTATATGTGTGTTTTTCAGTCTGGTTCTAATGAGAGCACCTGGAGATTTGGTTTGGTGCTCCTCCTGCAATAGTATTATTGCACTTTATTTATTTACAGGGTGGCCGTGGGTCCTTAAAAAGTCTTAATGTCTTCAAGTTTTCCTTTAAAAAAGGCCTTAATAAGTCTTCATGTCTTAAATATTTTTGGTCATATTACCTCAAAAATTTCTCCAGTCTCACGGACCCAGTGACTGTTTACAATCATTGGACAGACAGAAGATTTTTTCCCCGCTGTAGTTGCGCGTTTTCAGAGAGAATTGCAGCAGCAGAATCCAGCCGAACACCAAGTTTACTGAAAAATGGCTTGAATTTTACTTGCCCGACGGGACAAATAGCCTGATTAAAACTTAAGTGACAAAAAATAACTAGTTACGCACTGAAACATGAGAATGATTCTTCTGATTTTATTACATTCAGTTTAAACAGCTTAACTTTCATGGAGAAATACCGGCACACATAAAGAAACTCACAGAACAAACATACTGTCAACCCTGTATTAAAGATGGTGCTTTCAGAGCATTGCTGCTAATGGATTTCCTTGAGTTTCATAAGTCTTCACCCATCTGCACATTGTACAGTTCCTCCAGTGGCTTTCAGAGGATTTTTAAGGCGTAAGGCCGCCACTTAACGCCATGGCAACAGACCTGTAGGTGCTGTTTTACATTCAATCTCCTCAGCTGGTGAATATTATGAGCTGTGGAATAACGTACAGAAGAGGCCCATTATTGCACTCTTAACGGATCCATCAGAACTCCCTGAACAGCCCAGCGTGATTTTAAAGGCTTATAGAGCCAGAGAAAGAGTATGGTATACTCCCAATCTGATTTAATTACCGCTGCCCATGTCTTGGGTCCGTTCTCAATGGAAACAAACAGCGAATGAAGTAAATGTCGATTAAAAAGGATTTGGATTTGTGATGTCCCAAGAGATCCGTTTAGAAGATCCTTCCACTCGTTTCCTCACTAATGATGATTTCACTAGCGTGTGTATGAATGGCACGTTTATGAAGTTAATGAGGCAGAAAACTTTGCCTGTTGACTGCTTAATGAAGGTGCTAGCGAGCAACGCTCTCCAAGTCTGAGGTTCCTCATGGAAATGTGCATTCGTATTTTATTCCAGTGGTTAAATAAAGATAAATGAGAAATTTCACTGTAATGACTGTTTAGTTACTTTGTAATTGTCGTTAAATGGTGACTTTTCCCCTTACTGTAGATGAGCGCAGCTGCATTTCTCATGCATGCTGTAATTGATGTATCACTGCCGCTGCATTCGGGGGCTTCTGGGTAAATGGATGATCTTTGAATAGGGCCGGTGTCTTTTTATGTCCTCCCAGAACAGACCTGTGATGGATTAAACACGGTGAACAACTGTTGAGATGATGAATGATGAGCTGCACGGACTTCCTCCCTCTCATATCGGCCTCTCGCTTTCACTCGTTTCTCTGTGTAGTGCACCTCTGAACTGCATTTCTGCAAAGTTTTGTTTCTTCCGAAGCACAATATGAACAAAACGGTGCTCATTTTTATGATAAAGCGATAGATCGATCACTCAAAAATGACAGTTTACAGAGAACAGCGACTATACATTTCAATCTAGATGATTGGGAATATAGAGATTACATGTTACAGATTACTTATTTTATCTAAATCTATTAGATGTTTGACCTGTTTTGTCATCTGCCTGTAAATTATGTCTGAAAAGTACTCACTGCTTCATATTTATGTGAAGTTATGAAATGCAGATCAGCTTAGTTTCCTCTGTTGTTTTATTTAATCTGCTTGTTACAGGTCACACTGTGGTTCTGTGGGAGCAATCATGTGTCCTACATTAAACTCTAATGAGAGCAGTGTCAATAATCCTGACTTTTATAGCTGTTTGGGTTAATTATGGGTGTTTTATGGTTTCAGGGCTAGAGATTAGTTGGTTTATGATGAGCAGTGTTAAGCTGAAAGTTTTACGCTCTTAAATTGCTTATAAATTAATAAATGCTGGCAGCATGTCAAGAGTGATTTGAGTCGCTTCTCTCTGAGCTGTTAGTGTGGTGATGTTTTTATGTCACTATATACCATACTAAGAGCAACAAATATATACTTCAATAAGTTTGGGGTCATTAAGATTTTTTTAACGACCACAAGATATTTAATTTTTTGTGCTCACCAAGGCTGCATTTATTTGATTAAAAGTGCAGTAAAACAGAAATATTGTGGAATATTATTAAACTGTTTTCTATTGTAATATATGTTAAAATGTAATTTATTGCTGAATTTTCAGCATCATTACTCCAGTCTTCAGTGTCACATGATCCTACAGAAATCATTCTGATATGCTGATTTGCTGCTCAAGAAACATTCTTATTATTTTTCATGATTCTTTGATAAATAGAATGTTCAAAAGAACAGCATTTATTTGAAATAGAAATCTTTTGTAACATTATAAATGTCTTTACTGTTATTATTGATCAATTTAATGTGACCTTTATGAAAAAAAGTATAAATTTCTTTAAAACTTAAAACCCCAAATGGATGAATTTGAATGGTAGTGATATATATAAAAAAAGGTTACGGTATATGCTCATTATATTCACTTTACGTCGACTTCAGGAAGCCTCATAGCAGAATGACAGGATTGAGAGGGGATAAATGAGTGACATTACATATCCAAAAGTGTGTTGTAAACACAATCATCATGCTTACCCTTTCCTCGCCTACTTCCTCTTTCCACTACCAGCATGTTGTTGAAAAACTAAACTAACTTGAAACATTAACTGACCTAAAACATTCATACTGTCCTTTTGCTGCCCTGAAAGCACTGCTATTTCTTATTTTTTCCATCAGAAGCTCTGACTGTGTGGTTTAATTAATTCCAAGTTAATGGAGTCATCTTAAAATCACCGAGCCTTAAATCTGTTACATAGACCTGCCTAGAGCCATCGAAGCTTCAGGTCAGTCCACGATCCTCCTGCTGTGTGCTGCAGTGCTTTAATGGAGACCGTACAGCACTGTCTGACATCCTGCTGTTTAAAGAGCATCCAGTGAAACAGACCAGCGGACGCAGAATGAGGATTTAAAGGACCAGATGAAATTGTTGAATAATTTTTCCTGCATTGTCATATGCATTGTCATATATCCTGTTCACACAGTTGCATATGGGAACATATCATCATGTAATCAATATAGGATCCATTTGTATCTGCAGTTTGTTTTGTCAACAAGGAGTTTAATATCATACTAATGTTTAAAAGGTGGGTGTAAGTATAAGAATATTAAGAAATTTATACTTTTTTCCAAGGATGCATTAAATTGATCGAAAAGTAACAGCAAGTACATTAATAATGATACAGAAGAGTTCTATTTCAAATAAATGCTGTTCTTTTGAACTCTCCAGTCATCAAACAATCCTGAAAAAATGGTTTCCACAAAAATATGAAGCAGCACAATTGTTTTTAACACTAATAATAATCAGAAATGTTTCTTGAGCAGAAAATCAGCCTGTTATACTGAGTTCTGAAGGATCATGTGTGGATTAAAGATGCTGAAAATTCAGCTTTGATCACAGGAATAAATTACTTTTTATAATATATAACGATAGAAAGAAGTTTTTACTGTATTTTGGATCAGATAAATGCAGACTTCATGAGCAGAAGGGATCTTATTGACATCAAAACAAACACAAGGACTAAAAGCTACAAACAGTCATTTTGCTGGGTTTTCTCCAGCTTCTTGTCCAGTACCCAGAGAGCAGGAAAGATCGTGCTGCTGTGATGATGCTTGTGTACATTTTAGACTCTTTTCAGAATATTTTTTATGAGCTGTGTGCTTAGTTGGCACAAAATCTCTCTGTAAACCATTTTTCAGTTCAAGCTGCGATCCCAACAGTGCGGTCTGTCTTTGTGAATGCTACAGTAAACAAACTCCATGATGTCTGAAACGATCTTCTGAATGCCGACTGCAAACATTCACGCCTCATTCACTTGTTAGGCTGACCTCTTCTTCACACTGATACTTGAAGATGCATCAGGACAAAACGTGACACTTATTGACCAGCATGGTCCACTACATGCATGTGCAACCATCAATTACCCCCTCCATCTTCAGTCAATACTGCCCGTCATGGTGCTTAACACATGGCCGTATGAGAACGAAGCCTCGTGGGTTCAATCGAACACACATCACTAAACCTCCAGGGTTGATCGAATGCCTCTTTTGTGGCTTTAAAACAGTGATGGGCAAACTTGGCCCTTCCAGGCCACTTTCCTGGAGAGATTTGGTCCAACCCTGATAAAACTCACCTGCCTGTAGCTTTCTAGTAGTCTTGAAGACAATGATTGGCTGGTTCAGGTGTGTTTGATTAGGGTTGGAGCTAAACTCCGAAGGAAAGTGACCTGGAAGGGCCAAGTTTGCCCACCCCTGCTTTAAAAGGATAGTTCAGCCAAAAAAAATGCACTTCTGTAATCATTTACTCACCTGTATGATATTCTTTCTTCAGTTTCCACTTTTGAGATCCACAGAAGAAAGAAAATACAGATTTGGAGCGACATGAGGGCAAGAAATGATGAAACCGTTTTCATTTTTTCGTCTCTTTAATGATGGTGTTGTGCTTTTGTTCTTTCTGTATTTTCCATATTTCTTTTTCTCTCTGTCTTATACTTTCTCTTTTGTCTTTCTCTCCTCGTCACTGCGCTTTTTCTCTAGATCTTTCTCCTGGCTATGAGGGCTTTGCCCTGTTTAAATCTTTCAGGTGCATTCAGAGGGAACAAACTCTGAGCCAGCCGAGTTTCTGCAGTCACATCCTCCTCCCACAAGCCCATTCTCTCATTCTCGCCGCCTTTGTGCTTATGTAATCTGTTTCTTGTAGACAGTGAGAGACTGAGACAGAATGTAAGAAACAGGGATATTCCTTCCTTTGCTCTGTTATGCCGCTGTGCCATTAGTGACGAGTCTATTTGCGGCCCTCCATGCGTCCCACTGGTTTTCCAGTCTGACAGCACTATTCCCAGTGGAGAAGGTGGTCTTTGTTGAGGCATCCCAAGCATGCATATTATTTTCAGATGTGTGATGTGTTGAGTCAGCAGGGTCACAGAAAGCTGTCGCTGGGTGAGTGTTGATCCATTGTCAGAAACCTCTCTAGACAAATCAACAGCACAGCATTTCTTTGTAGTCTGAAGATGCGGTTTCATGCAAACTTTTGGTTTTACTTTTGGTCAGCGTTGAGTTCAGGTGTAATTTTTGTGCAATTGTCAGCAGAAACATTGATTTGTCTTTCTCCAAATGCTGTTATGGGGTCGTGATCCCATTATTGCACAAAAAAATACCATCTTTGGCTCTTTCTGTGCAAGCATTTCTGTAGTTCAAATTTGCAATTTGGGGTGTGCGATATCACGATTTTTAATCGTGGACATTTAAAATGTCTCCACAGTCTGCTTTTGAAGAAATATCGTAGTATCGTGCTGTGCTCATTTGCAGTTCTGGCATCTCTGTCTCAGTATACTGAACAATGCCACATACATTCACATCAAATATTAACTCAGCGGTAGCGTTACACTCATGGGACACTGCACTTATTCACAATCACAAAAGTACATTATTTTGCATGTGCTTTAAAGCCTTGCCGGTTAAACATTTAATTTGCGTGCTGTTCTGACGTGCACTTTTTCTGAGCGTGTACACCTGAAGTGCGCGCACACACACTAAAAAGCCTGTCAAACAGCACCTGAGTACTAGACTGAGTTATCTTTCTAGTCTGATTGCGATAATAATGTGAAAAACACACAAAGTTGGTTATGTCTAAAGTGAAAGTAAAAAGTGAGAAAAAAAAACAGATGCGTGCCTGTGTATTAGATTTGTGCAGCTCTTAAAGGGATAGTTCTCCCAAAAATGAAGATTCTATCATTAATTACTCACCCTCATGACATTCCAAACCTGAAAGACCTTGGTTCATCTTCAGAACACAAATTAAGATATTTTTGATGAAATCCAAGAGCTTTCTGACCCTGCATAGACAGCAACGCAATAGAAATGTTCAAGGCCCAGAAAGGTAGTGAGGACATTGTTAAAATAGTCCATGTGACATCAGTGGTTCAACTGTAATGTTATGAAGCTACGAGAATACTTTCTGTGCGCAGAGAAAACAAAAATAACGACTTTATTCAACAATTTCTTCTCTTCCGTGTCAGTCGACACACGTTCACGAGAGTATCACGACACATGCGTGTGGTGCTGCTGATGCAGGAGCCGGCGTTCTGACGTAGAACTCGCTGGTTCTCGTGTCTGAGCTGGAGTCATGTTCAGCGGGAAACTGCTAACTTCAGAACGCCGTCCTGCGTATAACTCATAGCCGAAACATGCTGCGACTGCCTCCATAACCTGCCCATAAACAAACAGTAAACAGCTCTGAGGACATGTTTTAACATCCAAAGTAATAATATTCTTTATCTTTATGAATAAAATAATTTATTTTAGGCAAAGCATCAGGGTCTTCCATCACGCAAAAAGACCGATGCGACACTCGTTTAGGTGATTCATACGAGCCCGCCTTGTGTTGCTTTGCATAAAATTTAGCAATATACAGCACAGTAACGATTTTATAGATAAAATTAAATGTACACAAACCTGTATTTTACCGAAGAAATGCATCAATTCGATGGCGCTTAGAACCAGTGTTAATTTCGTTGACGAATAATTTTCGTCATAATTTGTCAACGACATTTTTTTCACCGACGATAACGAACTAAAACTCTTCTTGAATGACAAAAACTATGATGAAAATCTATTGATATTTTCGTCAATGAATAAAAACGAGATAAAAATGTTAGGGAGGGAAGATTTGGGAAGAGATTCATTTAGAACGAATCTGCTGCATAGGGACATGAGCTAAAATACACTTGCTGCACGTCGCATAAAACGTACAGAAATGTCAATATGTGGGAGTAAGAGAAGAGCAGACGTGGATAAATCTGACGACGCAAGAGAAAACTCAATTTGGTCCGGTTTTCAGAGCGCAGACACTGAAGCATACACACACAGAAAGCGCGTCTCACAGCGCGCGAGTACTCTTTCGTGTCGCATGAACGGAGAATTACACACAAAATTATGTCGAATTGTAAACACAGTTGATTACGTCTTAAGTGAACGTAAACAGCAGGGAGTTGGAGTGTTTGATAGTATTTTGGGTGCTGTCATCATATCGCTACACCATACAATTTGCAGAAAGAGAAAGCTGAAAAGGTTTTGAGGTTAATGTGTTACAAATAAATCAAGCACAAAGCTTGAGATATTATTTTAACCTGGTGAAATATAAATGACAAAGCGCGTGAAACTATATTAGTTTCTATTTTTTTAAATCCATCTGGACCATAGAACGTTACTCTCAAAGCCTTGACATCCGGGTATCCGGGAGATAAGTCAGTATACACATACAGAAAGTGCGTCTCACAGCGCGCGAGTACTCTTTCGTGTCGCATGAACGGAGAATTACACACAAAATTATGTCGAATTGTAAACACAGTTGATTACGTCTTAAGTGAACGTAAACAGCAGGGAGAACGTGTCTCAATACATTGCATCCATTGCAGGTGTGCTTTGGTTTTAAAGGGACAGCAGCCTAATTTAGTTGCTATTGTCCGAGTCATTGATGTCAATCAGGCAACTAAAGAAAGACAGAAAATCAGGCACTGCTCTTGACTGAAAAACTTTAGTAGCCCTAAAGATTAATCTAAATTTATTTATGAAAATAAATGTCTGCTTGAAAGAATGAAGAATATGGTAAACTGGACCATAGAACAGGACTCTCAAAGCCTTGACATCATATCCAGGAGATAAGTCAGTAAATTCGAGTAAAATCACAGGCTTCGCTTATCCTGTGCGAATGCACCACACGAAATTCAGAGGTGGGGGGGTAATTTCAAAATCACATAAGGTCCCCAGATAATACTAATCCCGTGCGAATAGGGCTTATGACTAAAACTAAATCAAAATTTGCTGTCAATAAATCAATAAATAACTGGGTTACATCTGACCCAAGCGGCAACCTTCCGGTCTCTCTCTTGAATCCAACAGAAAGACAGAAAATCAGGCACTGCTCTTGACTGAAAAACTTTAGTAGCCCTAAAGATTAATCTAAATTTATTTATGAATAAATATGTCTGCTTGAAAGAATGAAGAATATGGTAAACAGGTTGCTATAAAAAATGCATAATTAGCCTATATAACCATAGGTATTTCATTGAAAAGAAGACCATGTTCTTGTTCTTTATGAGAAGTGGTTTTATTTAATTTTAACATAAAGGCATGTTGTGTGTCACCGCCGTTAAATCGGTGTCTCATAACAAAACCTTAATATCAAACCTATATAATGAGTTTGGAAATTTTAGAGAAATGCTTAATAAATGCATTACGCTGTAACTAAACCCATTCGATTTTAGCCGACTAAATTTACTCTAGATTTAGTCTACTAAAATATTATGATATTTAGTCAACTAAAACTAAAAACAATTCAGATGACTAAAATATGACTAAAACTAAATGGCATTTTAGTCAAAAGACTATGATGAAAACTAAATCAAAATTTGCTGTCAAAATGAACACTGGATTTATGTAAAAAGACCCAGTCAATAACTGTATATCATTTTTCGAGGTTTTTGTTTCCTGTGCGCCTTTTTATCCATCTTTCGCGAAGAATGGAGCTGCGTTGGAGTGGTTGATAGTATTTTGGGTGCTGTCATATCGCTACACCATACAATTTGCAGAAAGAGAAAGCTGAAAAGGTTTTGAGGTTAATGTGTTACAAATAAATCAAGTACAAAGCTTGAGATATTATTTTAACCTGGTGAAATATAAATGACAAAGCGCGTGAAACTATATTAGTTTCTATTTTTTTAAATCCATCTGGACCATAGAACGTTACTCTCAAAGCCTTGACATCCGGGTATCCGGGAGATAAGTCAGTAAATTCGAGTAAAATCACAGGCTTCGCTTATCCTGTGCGAATGCACCACACGAAATTCAGAGGTGGGGGGGTAATTTCAAAATCACATAAGGTCCCCAGATAATACTAATCCCGTGCGAATAGGGCTTATGACTAAAACTAAATCAAAATTTGCTGTCAATAAATCAATAAATAACTGGGTTACATCTGACCCAAGCGGCAACCTTCCGGTCTCTCTCTTGAATCCAACACGGAAGTGACTTAAACTGCAATTCATCGACTGGCCGCTAGAGACTGGCCCCAAAAGGGAGTCAAATCCCATAGACCCCCATGTTAAAATGCCCAACTTTACAGCAGAAAAAAATGTTTACAGCCTGGTACAAAAAGTGGTTTTGGTCTATATTGCTAATTTTGCCCATCATGACAACTGTGAGGGGGTGAATTTTTTTTATAACTCATCCATTTAAATTATATTAAGCCTTAAAGTTCTGAATAATTAAGGGCGTGGCCACTTGAGTGACAGGTGGATTGCTGTCACCACTGTCGAGCTAGGAGGCCGTGGTTTCAGCAAACAGCGATTATCCAGGAGTGACAAAATACAATATATTAAAAAACAAGGTTAAAACTAAGAACAACAAAAACTACCAGATTTGCAAAACTTTGCAAATATGTTCCAGATTTGAGGCCATTTAATTTAATTTGTGTTGTCTTCACAGTGTTTCACATCATTTGTCAGACTTGAGATATGAAGCAACTAAAGTAATTTTTATGTAAATCTCTTATTATAGTTTTTTTTTTTTTTTATAGTTAATGAATATGTTGTTGTTGTTGGCTAATTTTCACTTTCATAATAGTTTTAGTTAATGATAATGATGATAACTTGACAAGGAGCTCCCATATGCAACTTTTTTTCCTTTACTGTTATAGTAAAGAAAGACAGTTATATCAGTACTTCAACTTCTGACTTATATCTGATATCAGATTTACCCACATTAAATATCACATAAAGCAAGGGGAATAATGGCTGAATAACATTGCTGTGCTTTGGACTGTGGTTTGACTGAAGATGTAAAACTGGACTTTCTGTGGTGTTGCGAATCACTGTTAAACTAACGTCTGCAGTTTGTGTGCACATTGAAAGAGCTTCCAGAACTTTGTGAGGCAAACTTCCTGTTTGTAATTCTTCCAATTATCCTAGGTACAGACAGAAATGATGTGAACACAACACAGAGCCTCATTTCCCCCGTTCAGTCCATAAATATCAAACACAGGGGTCTGCTCCATTGTCAGGTTGACTTGCTTTCCTAATGTTTTCCGTTTTCTGTCCTTCCTTTGCTTTTATCTAGTATTCATGTAGTCGGACTGGTTCTTTATCAGCAGGTGGTAGTGGATTCATCATTACACTAAATGTGAGACACATACTCTCCAGTGATCAAAGCAGCTGTCTATACTATCAGCACACTATCTGGCAACCAAGACCACTTTGAACCAATGAGCTTTTCTCTCCAAACTTCTTTGACTAACGAGCATCACTGACCGACGCCTCTGTGTTTCTATCTTTAGGGGCCACAAAAGGAAACTGGAGGAGGCCAGAGAAGATAACGCCGATAATGATGATGATGATGGCTGCTCCAGTAAAGACTCCAATGAGGATGAGGAGGGCAGCAGCTCGGAGGCTGATGAGATGGCTGCTGCGCTGGAGGCGGAGCTAAATGATTTCATGTGAGCTGATTGGATGACGATGCATATGAACTATTCTGTGTTCTCATAAGGTACCTGAGACAAAACATGCGTTTGTGTCGCTGTTATACAGCGCAAGTAAGTGTGTGCGTGTGTGTGTGTGAATAAAACGAATGGATTTACAAAGTAGATAGATATGTACAGATAGAGTTTTAGTTGGACAAGTCCAACACAGTCATTTTATTGTGAATTTACTTACAGTACGTAGAGGTGTGGGTGAAGTATAGCTTCTGTGTCTGATGTTTTACTTAGTTTCTGTTCCAAAATAAATTTTTATATAAATGAAATGAAATATTTCAACTAATTGGTAATGAATGCCAAAGAGTCTGAAGCGGGTCTGCAGCTGAGAGCTGAGAGATGTTTGGAAGGGTTTGTGGTCCTCACCAGCAGTCAAACTCAGACGTCCAAATGTGTCCAGTGTCGTCTCTTTCCTTTGGTTTCGTACGTCGTTTCGTGACTGACACTGTGCTGCACCAATCCCAGAATACCAGCACCTTTAGACACGCCCACAGCCACTATTACCAAAAAACTCACAACTGCTACACCACGTGAAGAACTGCTGAGAACATGAAATGTAAAATCAGTTCATCGGTAATAAGCGTGCAACAAAAGATCTTATTTACACCGTTATGGTTCGCGACTGATTTGTTACGATTGTTTGCATATTAAAGGAGTAGTTCACAACAATTGCTTTTATAGTTCTGTCATCATTTACTCACCCTTGTGTCGTTACAAAGCAAGAAACACAAAATGAGATATTAGGCAGAATGTCTGAGCTGCTTGTTTCATACAGTGTTAATGCCACAGTCCAAAATGAGCACCTTACATATCCTTTACAAATCCATAATTTACATCTTCTGAAGCCATAAGATAGCTTTATGTGAAGAAAATACAGGAAAGTCTTTGTCCTCTTAAAAGTTTAACATCATGAAATTTGGTCACAAATGGATATCAGTGCACCATTTTAATAGTCCATATGGCTTTTCAGATCGTAGATAAAACAGCTGCTCAGACGTTCTGCGCCTTTTTTCATTTTTTACAAAAGAAAGGAGACACTTTGGAACAGCATGAGCGAGAGTAAATGATGACGGACTTGTCATGTTTGAGTGAACTGTTCCTGTAACTACCTGCAAATTGATGCTTCTGATCTTAATGCTCCTAAGATGACATTGAAATGCCACTTTTTACTCTGTGATGTCAGCGTACCGATATCTTCATTTGGCTTCAGGTGCTGATAGTGAACACTGTGGCAGCGTTAAACCGGGTGTTTGGTTGGCTCTCGTGCCACCCTGAACCATCACTGTACACACTGATCAGATCTGGACATGTAGGCATCAAGACTACCCGTCTAAGACCAGTCTCATGAATTCACTGGATCTAGCTGGTTTTCTTCTGCCGAGCTGCTTGAACGATGAGACGTCCAGATCTAACTCAGTTTCAAATGTTTCTCAGAGGTTTGTGCACCTCATCTGTCTGTGTTGTTTTTGACTGATTTGACGGATTTTCTTTCACTTTCATTGTGGTGTTGTTATTTTCAACAATGTAAAGTATTTGTATAATCTATTTCGTACTTGACAAAGAAAATGCTTTTCATTTAATAAAGATTTGTTTTATATACCAGTGTTTTGAGGGGTTTTTTGTATTGTAGATGACCTCAATGCTATATTGTAAGAAATCAGAAGTTGAGAAAACTCAAAAACTTGAGGCAGCCAGCTTAAATATACTCAACATATTGGAAAAATTTTGTATTAACCTAACAGTTAAAGCAGGTCTGTGCAAACTTCAGTTCTAAAAACGTTAAAAAAATATATACTGTAACTTGTGGATTTAAGTTCAATAATCTTACATTTGAAGTTAAGCTGAGCATGAACATTACTGTACATGATAGAACTGTCTTAGTTTGTCTGACTTTTGTATCAGTTTGAGGAAACTGAAAAGCTTATATAGAGTTACTATATTTGTATACACCAATACAAGTTTAGTATATACTCACTGAAATGGAAGAAACGTCATCAAAGAGAACACTAATCACAGTAATGGTGACATATACATAGAGCTAAAACATCTTGACCAATAGCTGATGCCGATATACATTTCCTTTTGTTTTGAAACAACACCAAGTCTCTCTTGTGCAGAAATTCTAAACAAATTATTTTCAATTTATTTGTTAGAAGTAATAAACATTCTTCAAACAAAGTTATTTTTTTAATGAGAGCACATTGAATAAGTATGTAAAATAACTTTTTTTAGACCGATGCAGTTGAAACCTTAACATTTTATTTGTGGATTTAACATTAATAGATGGTCTAAAGCAAAAGATCTGTAAAAATTCAAAAAATCTTTTAGAGCTCCTTATATTTAAGTTTTCTTAATCCATTTGAAAAAAATATATTTCATATTAATGAATAAAAAGGTATATATTAAATTATTTAATTTACAAGTGTCATGCTTGTGATTTTTATTCATGTATAGCTTCTGACCTTTAAATCAATACAGACACGTGATTTTATGATGTCAATTACCACTTTATTTATATAGAAACACCAGTATCTTAATGTTCTTTGTGTTTATTTATTTTTTTTATTGTTAATTTACTTTATATTTTATAACAAGTAGGCCTAAATAAATAAAATGCCTTACTGCTGCTGCATGTGCTAGTGACTGTTGACTCTTATCGCACACCGGACGCGGCATTCCGTACGTTCTTTCTCTAAACGCGGTGATCCAAAACAAATGTAAATCAGCATTCAGGCTATAGTTCGCTTCAAGAACTAGTACACTGCTGACGTGATCTTATCACTAGCGTGCCGATGTTTACATTTTAAGCTTTTATCGGCTGATTCCGATAACAATCCGATAATATCGTGCATCCCTAAAAAAAAGGGCTTAAGAGAAATAGTTTCTGCAGGATTTCCCTGACGTAAAATTAGCTGAAGCTCATAAGGCCTGCAGTGCTGCTTCAGTAGTGATTTGACTCTGTGTTGTAGGGGAAAATCAGTCTGGACGCCTCCTGTCTCTATGATCCTCTTTCATCCACCCGCTCGAAAGCGTTCAATAAAACACACTCAAGAGTCTTTCAATGCAGTCAACACAGCTTTACTATGAAGCAGCACATCTGGAATACCGATGATGCCGATTTACAGTGCAGTCGAGTGGATGAGTTTCTCAAATGTCTGAAAGCACTCCAGACTTTGAGGATTGCACTTTAGATTCAGTGATTCCTCTTCATTTGTAAATCACTACAGATCCCACAGCTACTCTACTGTATGTCTTGAGGTTGTGCTGAAATCTCTTCACACGCCAGTGTATTAATCCTGAGATTAAGGAGTAGATCCCTCAATGGGCTTTTCAGAATAATCATAATCCCACTAATCTTTTAATTGTGTCATCTATGCGATGAATATTAGCTGTATTGTGGACAGTTTTGAATTGAATTAAAAGCTCAATGTGCAGTCTCAAGTCTTCTCTCTTCAAACGTCAGTGCTGTGTTAATATATAAGGAATTATAACTACTTATGCAATAATGTACAGTGGCCCCAAAATTATTTGGACACTTAAGTCACACTTAAAAATTTCTGAATTGCTTTGAACTTTTATTGTTCTTGAAAGGAATTGCATTATATATAGAAATATACAACTGATGCCAATTGGCATATATTTTAAAGAAGCATAATTCACTTTTCAGGCAAATCATGAAATAATACAAAAAAAAAAATAGGGCAACTATAATAGATTTTTAACTATAACTATAATATATTTATTTGAGATACTGCTAGAGAGCTTAATTTACCTGGTAAATCTGTACTTTCACCCGTTCAGATTCAAAGGCTTTAAAGTGATGTTCTGGTTGTTTGGCTGTGAAATGGGCTTTGTTTGGCTCTCAGAGATGTGGTGAGTATACATACATGAGCCCTTTCTCTTGCTGTTTCTTGCTCTCTCTCCTCGTCTGTTCTCAGGGCTGTGCGGTTGGAAAGGTCAGCACAGTCCAGCAGAAACAGCTGCTTTATGTTTTGACTGACAGCTGTATCAATGGAGCTCTGTGAATTGCTTCTTCTCATCACTGATTTTCTGCCATGTAAGTTTGCCGGTTTCCACTGGGGAAATACTATGAGTGAAGCTCAATGTGTGTGTGTGTGTGTGTGTGTGTTGTTGATCATGTACACTGGCAGTGTAGCAGTTCCCTCAGGGAACAGAAATGATTAAGACCAGGCAGATGTTTTGCTGTCTGATTTCTGTGTTTATGATTTTTACTGAAGGTCAGGCTTCTTGGACAGACTAAAATGGGGTTTATTCAGAAGTAACTGTTTCTGAAGAAGGTAACTTTTTAAAATGAATTACAAAAGCAACACTGCACTGCAAATATACTATACAAGGAATAATTAGTGAAATTGTAATAAAAATACAAATTAGCTGAATATGTACTTACCCACAGGCCATGTAGGCCACATGTAGTGTTTGTTTCTTTATGGGAACAGATTTGTAGAAATGTAGCATTTCATCACTTGTTCACCAACAGATCCTCTGCAGTGAATGGGTGCCGTCAGAATGAGAGTCCAAACAACTGATAAAAACATCACAATAATCCACAAGTAATCCACACCGCTCCAGTCCATCAGTTAATGTCTTGTGAAGTGAAAAGCAGGTCCTGAATTTCGGTGCAGGATTGCACATGTATCGCATGGTTTTACTCATTCCCGCAGGTTTCGGGTTTATAATGCAGGAAATTCCCACAAACATTTTATATTATATACATGTAACACTAAAACAGGCAGTGGAAAATGATCAGCAAAAAATCATTTCATGTCACTTTTTATATCACCTGGACTTAAGTAAAACATATTCAAAGGGATTTTTGAAATATTTGATATATTTTGGATTTTATTAGTTGTATCTCCCAGGATATGTTGCCCTATTAGTGTCTAAAAACAGCCGAAGTGATCAATAATTCTATGGTTTATTTGATGCAAACAAATTTGTAATATTCAAAATATGCTGCGTGTATGACATGTCTAAGTGTCCTAAAATTGAGGCATAGACATTTCTTGTATTTTTACATTGCTGAACTGTTTTTCAGGTGTGTTTGATCAGGGTTGGAGCTGAACTCTGCAGCATGGCGGCCCTCCAGGAGCAGGGTTGGTCACCTCTGTTCTACCATAAAATGAGCTGTGTGAAACCCTGCAAGAAAACAATCTAGTTAAAAATGCAAAGATGTAGTCAACTAAATGTAATAATATCAGTTTTACATGCATATATTAACATTTGCACAATTTTTTAAATAAAAAAAAAATAGAAAGGGCACTGGGTACAGGGGGCCTATAAGGATCTTCCCTAAGGGCCCCGGCCCTGGAATGCGAATTCTACTGAGGGGGATCCCCTCCCCTTGATGCGATTCACAAGAGTTTTTTTTTTTTTTATCAAGGAGGTCCCCCTTCCCTAGACTGTGATTCCTACAGTAGAAACATCATTCTTTGAGTTTCTCCTCCAGCATCCACAGAGCAGCTCCGTCTCTGTTTATCAGATGCAACTGCCAGACCAATTCATCACAAAGTGGTCAGCCAGCGTCCTGTTTAGGACATGGGAAAGTCACAGTGTGTTTGTAGTGTAATGTTATTGATAGCCACTGTATGTGATTATTCAAACATAAAAGACATGAATGTTTGCACATAATATTTAATGTTGCCCGTATGAGACGGTTTATGAGCAGAGCTTTTAGATAAGCTGTGGGAGATCATAGTGGTCGAAACATTGAATAAATTCTGCAGTAACTCCCTCACAACCGAGAGTGGAAATAATGGTGAAAGACAATTACCCCACCATCACTCATAAAGATAGTGAAAATGGCCCACGGCTGTAATTTCCTGAAAAAAAAGAAAAAAAAAGACAGTGGACTAATGAATTCAGAAGCACTGTTCTCAATCCACTGCTTAAATTACACAAAAAGCATGAATTTCAGGTTTTCTTGTCCCTTGAAATATCACATTTTTTTTATTATATTTTGCTGTTTAAAGGTTTAAGCAATATATATTATACATTTTAAAAACAATTATAAGCATTTTCTTATTTTGTGGGCGTTTTGTTACAGTTTCTGTTGTTTAGTAAATGTTTATTGCATTATTTCATGTGTAATCTGTGTTACCCTGATGGTGTTTGTTTGTATGACCCTTTTTTTTTTAACATATATTTTGGCAAGGATTGATTGATCAAATATTTATTTATTTATGTACTTAGCCATATAAATGACCATACTGTTATACAATAAGGGAAGCATACAGTATACAGCTCTGAAAAAAAAAATGAAGAGACCACTCATTTTTGTCTTAAATCAGCAACTCTTACATGTATGGCAGCCATTCCATTCCAGTGTCTGTTGAATTCCAGCACAGGCACACCTCATTCTGCTTAATGAAGTACTGATCAGGTGATCACCTCAACCAAATCTTCTTTTTTGAGGAGAAGTAAAAAAAACTGCTGCGGTCATCACTATCCTCTTGCAATAGGACCAGCTGGATGGCAAAAACAGTGCTAGTAGTACCTCAAAACTATTGACCATGCCAAAAGAGTTGAAAAGAAAAGTTTTGAGTGAGGAACAGAAGGGTTCAGTTCTGGCTTTACTGGCAGAGGGATACAGTGAGCGTCAGCTTGCTTCCATCCTTGAAATTTCAAAGACGGCGGTTCATAAGAACAAGGTCAAGCTGCAGACATTGGGGACAACAAAGCTACAGACCGGCAGAGGTCGAAAACGACTCCACTGACCGGGATGACCGCCAACTCATTCGAATGTCACTCAACAACCGTAGGACGACATCAAGTGACCTACAAAAAGAATAGCAAACAGCAGCTGGGGTGAAGTGCATGGCAAGGACAGTTCAAAACAGGCTCCTGGGGGCAGGGCAAAGCTAGAAAAAAGCCCTTTATCAATGAGAAGCAGAGAAGAGCCAGGCTGAGGTTTGCAGAAGACCATAAGGATGGACCATAGAGGACTTGAGTAAGGTCATCTTCTCTGATGAGTTCAGTTTTCAGCTTTGCCCAACACCTGGTTGTGTAACGGTTAGACGGAGACCTGGAGAGGCCTACAGTCCACCTACTGTGAAATCTGGTGGAGGACTGGTGATAATCTGGGGGTGCTTCAGCAAGGCTAGAATCGGGCACATTTGTCTTTGTGAGGGGCGCATGAGTCAAGCCACGTACAAGGTTGTCCTGGAAGAAAACTTGCTTCCTTCTGCTCTGACAGTGTTCCCCAACTCTGAGGATTGGTTTTTCCAGCAGGACAGTGCTCCACGCCGCACAGCCAGGTCAGTCAATGTGTGGATGAAGGACCACCAGGTCAAGACCCTGTCATGGCCAGCCCAATCTCCAGACCTGAACTCCTTTGAATACCTCTGGAATGTGATCAAGAGGAAGATGGATGGTCAAACAAAGCCGAGCTGCTTGAATTTTTGCATCAGGAGTGGCATAAAGTCACTCAAAAGCAACGTGAAAGACTGGTGAAGAGCATGACTTGACACATGAAAGCTATGATTGAAAATCAGGATTATTCTACCAAATATTGTTTTCTGAACTCTTCCCAAGTTAAAACATTAGTATTGTGTTGTTTAAAAAATGAACACGAACTTTTCTTTGCATTATTTGTTATTTGTTATTTTTTAAAGATAAAGTCAGACTGTTCTGTTTTTGCCTTAAATCTTGAAATTATCTTGAAATCTAATTTAAATCAGAAACTGCCTTGTAGCATCTTTGTTTGGATCCAAATGCAGTGGTTGCCTCTAATTTTAAATGGCTACAGAAAGTTCTGCCTGCAATAGAGCAAATAAATACGTAATAAAAACGTGCCAGGGTTCACGTATTGAACCCATGTTTTAGCGCCACTCAGTGGACATTTCTCTTTGAAACTGCGGCGAAACGTGCAGTAAGGTACGTAAAAATGGTGTTGCAGAAAAGCACCCAGAGGTACGTATTTTTATGAGACTGGGTTGAACAATACTGGCCTTTCTGCAGCACTGGTAATACCAAGTACAAACTCAATTCAGTACTCGCTGATAGACGGCTGCTTTCAAACACTCCCATGCAAGTTTGTGTGAGCACTCTGTGAACAGCATCAAAGGTTGCTATTGAATATGTTGAATAATGCTATTGAACGCATGTACGCAATGGCCAATCAAAAGTGTTTAAGTTAGTTAGAATCCACTCACTTTTCACTTGACCTTTTTAAAGCAATACTTGAAAAATATTATGTAATTTGTGTGTTACTCTGATGGTGTTTTGTCTTTGTGTGTATGATGCTGTGCACCATCTATTTACAAGCGCAGGCTGTGTTTTATGGACGGGACACTTACGATGAACTCTGATTCATCATGTGGTTTTCTACTGTACCACCTGTATTATCATGGTGGTTGTCACTACAAGGTGCAAAGCAGATTTTCGTCATTCATTTAGATTGGTATATTATTATATTCGGGCACCGATATGCCATCATGTAATACCTGCAGCTGCCATTTTAACCGTTTGTGTCCTGAAACATATGTTGGTGGTTGGTATCTCTTTAGGACGAGGGAATCTAGTTAACCGAAGAGAGAGAATAAAAGAGTGTTTTGATTTGTGAACAGCGAGCGTTTGCTCTGTCCACTCACCTCTGCACTGATAGTGATTGAGCTCTGGCAGATGCCATGTGTTTATCTCTCATCTCTCCATCGTAGTCCTTTGCCAAACCAAATTACACACCAGCCACCTCTGCCTGAACCGATGGCTTTATTGCAGGGCTGCTGGACGCTCACAATATCCGTCTGCTGAATGTCCTCATGCTGTGTCTGCTGATGGATGAACGCTGTCCATCTCAGACACTGTTGAGGAAATTACCTTTTAAAATGGAGCAATATACCACAATGATTGTGATCTATTTTAACAGCATATGACAAGTCAGAGCAGACCCACTACATCAGATATATAATGATACAAGCAAAACAACCACCTGCTGAATCATCAACATCAACCAGCATCTTCATAATCACACTAAATTCATCCTGTGTGTTTGCACTCATTATGTTTAAATCTCATCCAGCTATATTTGACCCATTGCCGGGAGTTTGATTGACAGGCAATCTGACCAATCATAACGCTGAATCTAGCATTAACGTCAGTGGACGTGATCTTGAAAAATGGTGTGTATTGATGTCTTTCCACGATTGAAACAAGATACCTTCTGATGTTCTTTCATGTTCATTTCATGCTATAACTAAAGAGGAAGAGATGATCGGTTCATGTGCTGCTTTAACTGGTGCTACAGCGATCTGTCACAACACATTAAAGAGCCACTGAACTCTATTTATTGTTTGAATTTCTTTCTGAAAATTTGAAAGCTGAGACTTTGTTTCAAACCAAAAGTAACCTGCTCGGTCAGTTTCCTCTTTGCTCTGCGATGTATTTTTCACTGTGTGAGAAAATGATGTGTGGCGTGAGAGCGGCATGGCTTGTCGGACATAGCAACAGAAACTAAGGGGGGGGCGGGTCATTGCGAAGGGTCAGATGTTTGAATGTGTTCTTGTATGATTATTGGAGGTGTGTGGTTATGATCTGGAGCTGGATGTGTTTCTTCATTGGACGCAGGTGTGTTCGCACTGCATTCACTGACTGCTCAAAGTCTCTAGCTCTTCAGTGTCTCGGAAACATACAACAGTATGTTGTAAATACATTTCAGTGAATAGGAAGCAGTAGGTATATAGGGTTGCACGTTGCATTAACCCTATAAAGCCTACTTGTATCATCTTTGATACGCAAAAAGCCATTTAAATGGTCAAAAATTGAATGAAAAGCCTGTAGCACACTATTTACTATGCCTTCTGTCATCTGATTGATAGTATATTCATTATAGGAACCTATGAAGCAAATAAAAGGTGTTTATAATTGTAAAAACGTCCCCCTTCAGGTTGTGGTTCACATGTCTTTTTGCTGTGAAATCTTTACTGATTTTTATAAAGTGTAAGAATAACTTTTATATTGTTGGTAATATTTCAAGATGAACACTTATTGGACTGAAGCAACTCAGGTGTACTTGATTATCCAGACATAATTTGTTTTTTTTTAGAAAAGCGTGTTCAAATGTAAGTACCAAATATGATAATCAGGCTTTTGAGGAATATTTATTTGCTCATCTCTCAATCATTGTGCGGTTATATTGGCTTCCACACTAAACTGCTGATCCCATCTGACAAGCAGAAACCAGTCTTCAGTATCATTTGTAATTCTATGCACATAAGACATCAAACAAATTTATATCAGATTTGTTATGTATTGCTCTTGGGGCATGAGGACTGTAAATTGGACTAATTTATCAGACAGACTGGAGGCAATTAGTTTATAAAGCTTTTAAATGTGGATACAGTCGATTGCTGATTATTTGAAGCCCTTATAATGATTAAAATTAATATGTATCCAGAGTTTTGTATTTATTTGTCTTTCCCGCAGCAGATACATATCTTGCTTCTAGCCAACAAACAAAACTGTTGCATTTAGCTCATTTAAAGCAATAACACATAAGTATGTCAACAGAAATGTAAAAAATACATTTTCAAATATCTTAACTTTTAAATATGAGCATGCATAAAATATATTAATATGATCGTATTTCACACATTTTAATCATTCAAATAAAAAATGGTACATTTCCTCAAATTTTGACTCACATTACAGTAGATTCAGAAAACAATTCATGCAGAAATGTGCCGTTCAGTCTGAAATGAGCAGACATCCATTTATCTCAGATAGATCCACTCCAAACCACACAAAACCAGTGGTTGGTCACTTTAGGCCAGTAAACTGTGGTATGGGGACAAGACGTTTTGCTGCAAGTCAAAAGTGTGTTGAGACTGTGGCTGGTGTTAGCATGAGTGTCAGAGTGTGTGCGGTTTCCATCAAATATAGCTTTACTTTCACAGCATAGTGCTCGGTTTTACCATCATTAAAGCTTTTTCTTCTAAAAGTCTTTCAGATTTTGTTGTCACATGGCTTTCAGCAAACTCTAAATGCAACTAACTCAAAGAACTGGAGACGTCCTTCTTTAAATGGTCTTTCTAGCCACTCGACCACAGAGGCCTCGTGTGTGCAGCTCTATCAGCCTCCCAATCACTTTTCTCTCAATTATCCTTCAGGCTCACTTTAGTCAGACAGCCTGATCCTTATAGTGTCTACCTTATTTTTATCATTTTCTTACCATGGACTTTACAGTGGCCCTAACAAGATGGTTCAAAGTTTTACTTTTGTTTTACAACTTACTTCAACTTTTAAACTACGAACGAACTGCTGTTTTACCTCAATTCTGTTTTTTAGTAAATCAGTGTCATTAATGAAAATGACGGCCAGTGATCTCCATGCACTTTCATTGTACAGTATGTTCATTGTATGTTGGGCATTTTGTATTCCACAGAAGAAATAAGTCATGCAGGTGTGTTCAATTTCCTTTTTTTTTTCTTTTTTTTTGAAGTATCCCTTTAATTAAAGTATCATGGTGGAAACAATTTGGCATTGATTATAAAGTGCGATTCTGATTGTCATCTGTTGAAGGTATTTGCATTTTAAGCACTGTTAATAAAGCTTTCCACAAATTACTACTTCTTACACAGCTTTGTGTGAGAGTTCCTCATCATCCTTTTGAGGTGATACATTGATATATAATATTATTTTCCTCTATTATTATATATGATTTGAGGTGCTCTGTGTAGGTCCTATTTTTCACTTTTTTTTTTCACTGACTACCCCAACTGTGAACAAATGAATCTGCCATCTACAACTGTTATTTTGTAACATGAGTCTCACCAAGCCTGCATTTATTTGATCGTAAATAGTGAAAACTGTAATAATGTTGAATAATATTACAATTTAAAACTACTGTTTTCTATGTGAATATATTGTAAAATGTAATTTATTTCTGTGATGAAAGCTGAATTTTCAGCATCATTACTCCAGTCTTCAGTGTCACATGATCCTTCAGAAATCATGCTGATTTGCTGCTCAAGAAACATTTGATTATTATAAATGCTGAAAACTTTTTTTTATGAATAGAAAGCTCAAAAAACAGCGTTTATTTGAAATGGAAATCTTTAGAAATCTCTTTGTAACATTATAAATATGGCAGTTCCTGAAATTAATTTTAACATGCTGTTGAGATGTGTATGGGACTTAAATGTTCAACCTTAGATCCAGTAACAGCTTCTTGTTTTTATAGTACTGTAACATACTTAAATTGTGTAAGTTAAGCTGAAGCATTTGTGTGTTTCACTACTAGACTCTCTCTGGGTCTCTCTCTATCCTCAATGTCCTCGTTTCATTTAAAAAAATGGCACTATCATGTTAATGATATCCCATGCTAAAATGCACACAGTAAGTGAGACATAGGTTAATTTCCCCAAAAGTTATCAAAACATTGCACACCTCAAAATTGCCCAGCACGTGACCTGAGATTGGTGCCTGTTTGTCTGACCAATAAAAATCATTTTTTTAATTTAGTGTAGCAGAAAATGACACACTTCACCTTTAAATCACACTCTCACATCATGCTGACAGATGCAAAAGCTGAAAGCTGCAGGAGCAGAGATTGAAATCTGTTCGGCTCTGGCACGCTCTTGTGATGCTGTCAGAAGCTCTGGACTCCTCCAGCTGATGCAGTTTGTTGCTCATAATACTCTCTTGATAGAGTCTCCAGAGATTATTGATGGTACTTTTTCAGGACTTGAGCTTGTAAATCTCTAAAACAGCATTACATTTAAAAAAACTGAAATTAAAGCAGTGTTCCAGTGAGGATTTCCAAAGAAAACGGCTCTTTAAAATTAGTTTGGGCTTTCAGGGAGAACCAGAACAGTAGGGAAGACAGACTTGCACTCCTCTCTTTGATTTTCCTTGAGCTTTTATCATCTTTTTTTTTTTTTAATCACTCCTAATTGAGAATTCCTAATTAAGTATTTAATGTCTTTCAAACAAGTTTCCCAACTACTCCCTTTCAGCTAACCCCGATGTTTAGATATTAACCCTTGTTATGCAAAATCCTTGCATGTACACTCTATAACCAGAACCCTTAGTAGTGGCAAATGCACCCTCAAAAGTGTCTCTGAAGAAGGATTTCCAGCCACACTGTCAGACCAAAATAAAGACACTCAGTAGAGTTAACCGTAGCGTTAACCTGTTCAATCATGCTTGTATAATGGGCACATGTTTCATTTTCTGTGCCTAATGTGATGGAATAATAGTTCTGCACAATGTCGCATCAAGGCAAATGCCACAAGAACAGATCCTGTTGTTTAAACTCAACGCGTTTCTGATTTTGCACAATACCAGTGTCTTAGAAAGAGACAAAAATTAGAACAACCTGAAATTAAAACATCATTTAACAGTCATTTAGACCGATCACACTTATTACAATGTTGTAACAACATAATAACAATGTAATACACCATAATATTTTATTTTTTTTGTAAATAAAAATATATTTACATTTCATGTCTTCATGCTACTTTTTTCATCTGGTGAGCAAAGAGTTAAAGTGACTCATTCGCTTTATGACTTATGCAGTGTCAATCACTCCACATTTCCATCCAGCACCTTCTCAATTTAGCTCCATCAAGACGTCTGTGAAAGAGCGGAAATCAGTTGTCAGCTCACCCTCAAGACCTCTAACAAAAGACTAAGAAACAACCTCATGAAAGCACTCAAGCACTGAGTCATTATGAATATGACATTTCCCATGAGTGGAATGAAAAGGAATGAAGCAATATCACATGGCGCGGTCTAAATGGCCATTGTGTTGCATTACTGCATTATGCTGATAAATTGCACGTTAAAACATCTTTATCTAATAGTTTTGGAACTCTCACGCTGTGACATTGTATGCAACCGAAAATGGAAATGAAATGAGAAGGATCATATTTTTTGATAGTATTTGTGTTTGTCACCACACTGTTGAAAGAG
>NW_015546025.1:305635-311614 GCF_001515605.1 Sinocyclocheilus anshuiensis | reverse complement strand
GAGTGTACATCGTCATCAAAACAAATATCATGTTTGCTTTTGCATATGTGTGTTTGCTTGCTTATAAACATACATTTACTGTCTACACCAGGGGTCACCAAACTCAGTCCTGGAGGGCCGGTGTCCTTTCAACTTGCCTCAACACACCTGCCTGGAAGTTTAAAGTATACCTAGTAAGACCTTGATTAGCTGGTGCAGGTGTGTTTGATTGGGGTTGGAGTTAAACTCTGCAGGACACCGGCCCTCCAGGACCGAGTTTGGTGACCCTTGATCTACACTTAAAAATAAAGGTTCCAAAACAGGGTTTCTGCAGCGATGCCATGGAAGGACCATTTTTGGTTTCCCAAAGACTTTTGGTGATCAGTTCTTGAACCATTTTTTTTTTCTTAGTCTGAAGGAACATTTTAATCATCTAAAGAACCTTTTGTGGCACGGAAGGTTTCTATGAATGTTAAAGCTTTTTTATGGAGCTGTAGATGCCAATAAAGAACTGCATTTGTCAGATGCTTTTATCCAAAATTACTTGCATTGCATTCAAGGTATGTATTTTATCAGTTCACGCTCTTCCTGGGAATCGAACCCATGACCTTAGCACTGCCACACTCTATTGTTTGGGCTACTAGAAGCAATCCACAGTGAAATGAACAGGAAAACATGCCCGAGACGTCTGACCCAGAAGCTCAGTCCAACAGGAAAACTAACCAATGATGGAGTTACATAAGAGCTAATTATTCATTAGTTCTCATTTAGGTAAAGTGCACCCTAATTATGGGACTAATTTGATCATTTTCTGAGCAGATGCTGAATTAGAGATATACAGGGCAAGGGATGGAGGGACCTGAGTCATATAGAGACCAGAATATCATCGAAACTTAGGGGTGGGCTCTTTTGACCACCTGCCAACCACCCAGAACACCCTAGAATCAGCATAAATCAACCTAAAAAGCTCCTCGGCGTCATGGCAGAGACTTTTGCATGAGTAAACAGAACTTACATTCTCAAGAAAATGCCAAAATGAAGTTCAACACCGCATTCGTCCCTTCACTGTAAAAACAAAACGAGGTCTTGCTGTATAGAGTTATTAAAGGGATAGTTCACCCAAAATGAAAATTCTGTCGTAATTTGCACACCCTCATGTCATTCCAAACCTATAGCCTATAACTTAATTCTGCTGAACACAAAAGAAGATATTTCGAAGAATGTTGGTAACCAAACAGTTTTGGTTGGCATTGACTTCCGTTGCATGAACAAAGACAACACTGGCCCTGTTTACACCGGATATTAAGATGCATTTTGGTCGATCAGAACACAAGTAGGCAAGGGAGACATTCACATTTATACCTGGGGCCCGTTTCAATAAGGAGGTTCAACCAACTCTGAGTTGACTTACCTTGGGACTTAACTCTGAGTTTTTGGGTTTGGAACAGCTGAATTGAGTTAGTTCAATCAACTCTGAGTAGGTCGACTCTGAGTTTAGCACGTGCACCATGACTATGAAAAGCCATGATCAATAAAGGTCTGAAGTTATGATTCACCATGGCAACAGCACCTAACAAAAAGACGTCTGCAGAGTCAATACTTAACTTTCATTCTTAATCACTGTTAAAATATCAAAGGTAAAAACTGGCAGAATGGTAAATTATTGAACTAATATTGATTTTCATCCTACAGGCAAAAGATAAAAAGCAGCTAAAATTTATTATAAAAACATAATTCAATCAAGGTAAAACTTTAAGCATAAAAGGTGCATGGGTGTAGGCTACATGACTGTACACACTTTTGACTTCCATTCCATATAATCGGCTTCATTTTCGATGGGTTTGTGCCAAAGAAACTACACAAATATTATAAGAAAGAGCATGAGAACGAGACACACTTTCCTTACCGCTCTGCAGACAGCAGCCTTACTAATGTTCTCTGCATCACTGATTTTATCTAGAAAACTACCATTTAAAAATGGTACTGCTCAAATAAATATGCATGTGGATATGGCAAAAAAATCAAAATAATCCTCTCCCGATGTAAATATACCTCCCTACGAATTAATGTAGCCTCCTCATCTAGGATTCAGTATAGGACATGCCGTTTGTCACTTCCACAGTGTCTATATGATGAAAATATGTGCAATGAATGAATGTACCTGTACTGCAAAAAATGCTTTTCTTACTTGGCATATTTGTCTTGTTGTTTCCAGTCAAAATATCTAAAGATTCTTAAATCAAGATGCATTTTCTACATAAGAAAAATGACAAGGTATTTAGCCTTTTAAGTGTATTTTTCTTATTTTGCAAATTATCTGGTAAGAAAAATAATCTTGTTTCCATTTGCATTAAGATTATTTTTCTTGTTTTAAGTAAAATGCACTTAATTTAAGAAAAGCATTTTTGCAGTGTGAATGAATGAATGAGGTAGCTGTTTAAACATTGCTTAAGCTTTAAAAAGGGGGAGGAGACCCGAAAGAAATTCTGGGTTTAACCAAGAAAACCTGCTCCCGACCAGGTTAGGTTCACAGAGTAAATTACTATGGCACTATGGTAACTGACTCTGAGTATGTTACCTCTCAAAGTGTTCGCGCTGCGCTTTTTTAATTGACCATATGCACAGAGTTCGTTAGAACTTCTGCATTAAGATAAGCCAGCTCGTAAACTTCCGGTGAAGCTCATTTGGTGTTGTGTGGTGTATCTCGGTAGAGACTCTTGAGACCCTCACAGAAGCCTCTCCTGCCTCGTTCTGTTCAGAAACTGAGAAACAAAATAATTGCAACACCTTAAATAATGATAGTGGCATTAATATACAGTTTCATGTTATTTAACAACATTATAATTTTATATGCTGAGCCTGGTAATCCCAGGAGAGTAGCCAGACACCTAATTGTACATTAAAATCCTGACAACTGAACGCTGTCGTAACTGTTTAGGCTAACAACATCATAATAGTATTCTTGATAATCATTAGCTGACCATCATAGTTACTCTGAATTTAGTCTGACTCACTAATGCACAGCTCTGTTTTTGACATCGGCTCGTCAGATGTTTTGTTCCGTCCGTTGCTTTATCACTGTCAATCATAGCAATGGCTCGCGGCACAATTTACTGGATTCAATTGCTTAATCTTTTACTCTTGCAATCGGGGCCCCATCTCATATTGGCGAAATGTATTTGGCAAACGCTCCAGCGTGTATTTGTGTGAGTTTTTGGTCAAGTGCTGAGCTCTGCAAGCTCGCGAATCCTCTCATAACAACATGTAGATTCGATGTAAATAAGAGATTCATTGTGCAGACAGCTTCATTGATTAACGGAACGTCTTGAGATCGTGATGAACTGAAATGAATGACAACCGTAAATGGAAATGAAATGAGAAGGATCATATTTTTTGATAGTATTTGTGTTTGTCACCACACTACCTCAACACACCTGCCTGGAAGTTTAAAGTATACCTAGTAAGACCTTGATTAGCTGGTTCAGGTGTGTTTCCACTAAGTCTGCCCTTGCATGGGCCCACGCACTTTCAACTGAGAAGTTGGTAATTTTCCAAATGGATGTAATTTATTAAATGGTAACAATAATAAATTATTTATTTCACTGTAATTTTATATAATTAGTAAAAAAAAATTAAACACGATTTTTCATGGTCAATTACAGGCAGTTTCTTAGTTTTCCCTCTTCCTATAGGTGACACTTGATTATCAGGTCATCTGCGAAGCCCCGATAATGCTTTACAATAAACGTCCTTTAGTTAATGCATTAACTACAGTGCCTTGCGAAAGTATTCATACCCCTTCATTTTTTTCACATTTTGTTATGTTGCTGCCTTATGTTAAACTGCTTTAAATTACTTTTTTTCCACATCAATCTACACTCCATAACCCATACTGACAAAGCAAAAACAGAACTGTCACAACTTCGTAAATGTATTAGAAATAAAAAAACTGAAATAAGGTACATTGCATAAGTATTCATACCCTTAACTAAATATTTAGCTGAAGCACCTTTACAGTCTCAAGTCTTTTTTGTTTGATGCGACAAGCTTTGCTCATCAGCATTTTGCAATTATCTGCCATTCTTCACCTCACCTCTCAAGCTCTGTCAGGTCGGATGGGGGCAGACGCACATTTTCAGGTTTCTCCAGAAATATTGGACTGGGTTCAAGCTCAGGCTCTGGCTGGGCCACTCAAGGACATTCACAGAGTTGTCTATAATTGACTCTTGCTGTGTGCTTAGGGTCATTGTACTGTTGGAAGGTGAACCTTCGGCTCAGTCTGAGGTTCTGAAGCATGAGGCTGCTACCAGCACACTTTACTTTTGGGATGGTACTCTGCAGGTGATGAGCAGAGTTGGTTTCCTTCAAACATGATGCTTGGAATTGAGGTTCATCAGACCAGAGAATCTTGTTTCTCAGAGTCTGAGGGTCCTTTAGGTGCTTTTTTCAAATGCCAAGTGTGTTTTCATGTGTTTACACTGAAGAGAGGATTGAGTCTTGACACACCGCCATAAAGCCCAGATCGGTGGAGTGTTGCAGTGATGTTTGTCCTTCTGTAGATTTCTCCCATCTCCACATATGATCATGGAGCTCAACTAGAATGACCATCAGCTTCTTGTTCACCACTCTAACCAAAGCCCTTCTCCATCAATTGCTCAGTTTGGCCAGGAGACCAGCTCTAAGAAGAGTCCTGGATGTTTCAAACTTCTTCCATTAAGGGTAACAGAGACTACATGCTTCTATGAACCTTCAATGAAGCAAAATTTTTGAATGAAGCTTGATGCAAACCTGTTTCTGAGCTCTACAGGCAGTTCTTTTGACCTCAGGGCTTGGTTTTTGCTCTGATATGCATTATCAGCTGATAGACCTTTAATTAAGACGTGTGTGCTTTTCCAAATCATACCCATTCAATTTAATTTGCCACAGGTTAACTTCACTCGAAGTGTAGTAACATCTACAAGCAATATGAATGCTCCTGAGCTAAATTTCAACTGTCCCAAATAAGGGTATGAGTACTTATGCAATGGAATCCTTTAAGTTTTTTATTTTTAATAAATTTACAAAGATGTTAAAAACCAGTTTTTTGCTTTACCATTATGGTGTATGGAGTGTAGATTATGGAAAAAAAAAGTAATTTAAAGCAGTTTAACATAAGGCAGCAACATAACAAAATGTGAAAAAAATGAAGGGGTATGAATACTTTCGCAAGGCACTGTAACATTAAAAATGAGCAATACATTTGTTACAGTGTTTGTTCATATTTTTTGATGTTAGACCAGGTACAAATGTTAACAGATACAACTTTTAGTTGCATTGTGTATTGTGCTGTATTTTCTGTTGGCAATTTGACATGCAGTTTTTATATCCAAAGCTGGATTTCAACGAATGCCCGGTCAGCTACGTGACAAACTTGAAAAAGGTCAAAAAAGATTACAAAGCTGTTAAAGATAACAATACCTGCTTAGACGCAGAATGACAGACCTGTCCTTTTTTAAAATTTTTGTACCCAATTCTTAAAGATCGTCCAAGTGTCGAACCTACCATACTTGTCGACACTGCTGCCAATTTATGTCCTCCTGAGCCATGTAAACAGGTTGTGTGCTGCATTCATCCAATCAGTGACACTGACACCGCAAATAAGGACTTTAACCCGGGGTTTAGGAATATGCAGGAATACCCAGGATTAAGTTTTAACCCAGAGTGAAGTATATAAGCAGTGTGAAACGTGAAGCAAGATAAGCCAGTATTCTGTTTACCCGGGGTTTAGAATGACCCAGGGTGAACTATTTCAAGTGTGAAAAGCCCTTTCGACCACTTTCCTGATTTCTTTGAGGGGAGGGTCTATGGGTGCAGTGGCGCCTGCAGGTGTACGCACTGTGCGTACCACGAGCGTTCAAACTGACCTGAGTTTTGCCCCGCAAACATTTCAGCAGTTATTATAGGCCTGTGTGTCCCGTATTTCTGTCGACTGAACCAGCCATGCCATTAATTATGAATTTA
>NW_015546025.1:304475-304712 GCF_001515605.1 Sinocyclocheilus anshuiensis | reverse complement strand
GAATTATAAAATAAAACGCAAATTATAATCGGGCCTGTTTTAGGCTTTTCCTTATTTTTATATTTTAGACATCCAGCAATTATGGAGATGAAAACAGTGACTCGCCATCTCCTCATTGATGTGCCTTTAGAGAGAAATGCACGGATTACATAATGAAAGAGTTTCTATTTTCGATTTGAATTATTTCATTTTAAAGTAGTAATTTAAAGCTTTCTATATCTTTTTATCATGTCTGTG
>NW_015546025.1:284259-303921 GCF_001515605.1 Sinocyclocheilus anshuiensis | reverse complement strand
TGCCATTATAATTTGTGTTTTATTTTTTAATTGTACAGAATTATAAAATAAAACGCAAATTATAATCGGGCCTGTTTTAGGCTTTTCCTTATTTTTATATTTTAGACATCCAGCAATTATGGAGATGAAAACAGTGACTCGCCATCTCCTCATTGATGTGCCTTTAGAGAGAAATGCACGGATTACATAATGAAAGAGTTTCTATTTTCGATTTGAATTATTTCATTTTAAAGTAGTAATTTAAAGCTTTCTATATATTTGATCATGTCTGAGTTTAGGTTCATCATTGTGAAACGCTCCTGTTCAAGACCGAGACGGCAGAAAGAGTTTGTTTTCTTTATTTTATAAAATCACAAGGTTTTGTTGATATTGTGAGTGCACACAAATAAAACTAGCCCCTTTACAGTTTAGAATGATGATGTATTACTCTTACCTTTATGAGCAAAAATGACTGCGTATTTTAAGTTGTTTCCACTGTTAGAATAAAATGCAAGTGATCGCGCTGGCGCCTCCATGTGCTGCAGAGCGCTCTTCAGCTTCCACTCTCCGCACAAACGATTAGATATGTGTGGCAAGTCCTGATGATTTGAGAAGGCTAAATTGATCAAACATAGGCTATAGGCTATGATCAATTCACTGTCTGCCGCTGGCCTTAAAAAAACAAACAAACAAAAAAAACTTACATTTAACGAACAAAAAATGCTCCAAACGTTTTTCTAAATTAACTTTATAAATCACTTTTCCATTACATACAAAACTGAACTATTTTAATAGCTGAAACAGTATAAGCTTTTTTTGGGAGAAGGGGAAAAAAGACTGGTTAGGGCCTACATTCGAGGCCTGTGCAGGGCTCTAGAACAACCCAATAGCTGGGTTTGTCCCTTTTTAACCCAGCATTTTTTAGAGTGTATTGTTTCTGCTCTGATAGATGCAAAACTACACTGAACGCTATGGGTTTGTGTTTGAATCAGGACTGATAAGCAGACATTGTGCTTTTTACATTTTTTTGCCTTCAGACCAAACTTACAATTTCATCCAGCAAAGTTTAAATCCCATCTGGCTAGCTTGCTTCAACAACATGTCCTGTATGTTTAAGAATTAGGTAACTAAGAAGCATCTACACTCCAAAAGCAATCTGGTCGAATGCATTTTAAATACCTCTGGAAGTGGCCAAAAGTGAAGAAACTCAAAACGTTTCAGACCCTGTTTACACCTGTATTTAGCATTATCCACATGTGATCGGATAGACAAAAATGCATCTTAATGCCAGGTGTAAACAGAGAGTCATTTCTCAAAATATCTTCTTTTACGTTCCACAAAAAAAAGTCACACAGTTTAGGAGCAACATGTGGGTGAGTAAATGATGACGGAATTTAAATTTTTGGTGAATTATCCCTTTAATGAAGGCATCTTTTATGAGCCACGTTATCAAGGATTTTGAAAATCATCAAAATGACCCCAAATCAGCAGAAGAGATGTTATTTTGACCATCCTGATGAATCCAAGTTTAAAGTTGGCAAGCTACAAAACAGACAAGTCTATAACCTTGCGATCTGCAACCCACCCACATGTCTGAAGCTGTATGTGTGCTGGATTAATGGTTTCATGGAGAAACTGCACTGTGACCAGTCTCCTAAGTCGCTGGCTCTCCATTTGTCAGTCCTCTTGATGCCTGGCACAGCAATTGACATTAATTACAGTGTATAAGCATCGGAGTACTTGACAAAGATTGTATCTCAATGCTTGTACCCATTTCTTCAAATAAATCTGAGGTGATTTGAGTGGACTCGTTCGCTGAAGTAAACATCAAACACAGAGACACTTAATGTCTGAATGCAAATGGAGTGCTGTTATTTGGGAATAAGACTGTCAGATCTTTCACACTGAGTTCTTTTAAATTAGTGGAGGTCAGTTTGCTCTGTCGGTTCAGACTGTGTCCTGAGGGCTTAAGACTCCATCCTGCACACACACACACACACACACACACACATGAACTCAGGAATTTTGTGTTTCAGTGTAGATATTCACTGCAGGTTTCTCTGGGGTTGACACACAAATGAGACGATAAGCTCATTATAGCTGAAGTTCCCTTCGGCGCTGGACTTCAACTTCATATTCAGTTCAGCGGTGTGACAGGATTTTTGAGAGTTTTGCATACATAGAGAGACAGACAGACAATTAAACAGCTAGACATTCACAGTTCGATTAAACAAATGGCAAGCAAAGCATCAAAAATATATTTATTATAACTGCAAAAATATGCTTTCTTATGCATTGATACTCACTGTAACACATAGCATGATAAAGTTGTATATTTACATAGGAATTAAATGTAAATGACACATAAACATCTACAGACCTAATTGGCCTCATGTAATTGAACACACAATTAAAGCTGAAATACCACACAATTTATTCACATTCACTTTTTGATGTGAAATACACATTTAGTGACTGGTAGGTTATAGTTATTATTTAGTTATTAAACATGCTGATGACAAACTTACAGACGAGTTAGATTAATTTAATACAAGATAAACCTCCTGAACACAGAAATCTTTAATAAATGTTGGTTGCAATTTATTTGACAGTATGTGCACTACAGTGTTCTTACCCAAAAATACAAATACTAGCAATAGTAGTAGTAATAAGTTCTGGGTTAATACCTAGTTATTACTTTAAGTTATTGTTATTACTATAAGTATGTACTTGTAGAGCAGCACTGATAAAAATAGTTTCACAATTTTAAGCTGTCCTTGTTACAGTGTGATTCTACATTTAAGTACTGAGTAATAAAAATGAACAACATGTACTTGTATTTATACATAATTTTCTAAGCACATGTAATGTGTAACAAGGACTCAAAATTGTGTTAACAAATAAGTACTACCAAAGTGATTTGTTTTGTATAAAAATATGTACTATAATAATATATATATACTTCAGGAATCTGCATGTAATTGTTTGTATTTATACAGAATTTACTGTTATTACTATAGTAAGTACATAGACACTGTAAAATAAGTGTTACCAAAAAAGTACTACCAAAATGTTTTGTTTTTAATAAAAAAATATATATACTATGATAATATAATCTTCGGAAATCTGCATGCAGTTGCTTGTAATTATATATAGTTTACTGTCAATACTACAGTAAGTACATGTAACCTGTAACAAGGACACTGTAAAATAAATGCTACCAAAAAAGTACTACCAAAATGTTTAATTTATCATAAAACTATATATTATAATAATAAAATCTTCAGAAATCTGCATCTGTCTGATTTGTGCAAACCTTTGTGTTTTTTATTAGGGACAATCTTGTTGATTCAAAGCGTTCGTGTTGCTTCTGCGTACCCAGTGAAGGATAAAATGGTCCATGTAGCTCGCAGTGAGTGTTCAGAAGACACTGCTATGTCACCGCAGTGAAAACATTTGACAAGCTGCGAGCAACTTAACAAGCACAGGAGATGCTGTTTTACACATTAAAACTGCACGACATCCCGTTACCAATGGTGGGGCGTCGTGATCAGACCACGAAGCACATGACAGCATTATGACAAAACACACTTCGTCAGCTCCTCCGCAGCTTCTCGCCCACTTACAGGACAGCATACTACATTAAACTAACTACAGGACTTGTCAGAACTTGAGTTTTCTTTATGTGGATGCAAATGTAAAGGGTTAATGTGCAAGCTTCAAGAAAGAGGCTAATCACTAAATAATATCCTTATCAGTAACACTTTATTTTGATAGTCCACTTTAGGGAGTTGTGATTTTCGATCTCGCAATTTTGACTTTTTTATTGCAATTTTGAATTTATATCTCGCAATTCAGACTTTTTTCCCTCATAATTGCACATTTATATCTCGCAATTCTGACTTCTTTTCTTAGAGTTTTGACATGATAAACTCGAAATCACGAGTTATAAAGTCCAGTTCTGAGGGACAAAAGACTGACTTTTTTTTCTCAGAATTTACTTCTCAAAGTTTATAGTTTTTTTCTCAGAGTTTACATCTTGCAATTCTGACCTTATAACACACAATTCTGGCTTTTTTCTCGCAATTGTGAGTTTATATCTCGCAATTCTGACTTTTTTCTCGCAATTGTGAGTTTATATCTCGCAATTCTGACTTTTTTCTCGCAATTGTGAGCTTATATCTTGCAATTCTGACTTTTTTTTTGCAATTGTGAGTTTATATCTTGTAATTATGACTTTTTTCTTGCAATTGTGAGTTTATATCTTGCAATTATGACTTTTTTCTCGCAATTGTGAGTTTATATCTTGCAATTATGACTTTTTTCTTGCAATTGTGAGTTTATATCTTGCAATTATGACTTTTTTTTCTTCAATTTACTGACTTCTCAGAATTGTGAGATATAAACTCGCAATTACGAGTTACAAAGTCCAACTCTGAGGAAAAAAAATACTTTTTATAACTCACAGTTGCTTGTATTTGTATTGGTTGTAGAAACTCGCAATTCTGACTTTTTTTTCAGAAAAGGGAGTTTATATCTTGCAATTCTGACTTTATGACATGCAATTGCAACTTTATCTGCGAATATCTCGCAAATCTGGGAAAAAAGTCAGAATTGCAAGATGTGAATTTACAATTGTGAGGGAAAAAAGTCAGAATTGCAAGATGTGAATTTACAATTGTGAGGGAAAAAAGTCAGAACTGGCTATAATTCCAGTAGCTATAATTAACTTTCCATCTACATGTCAACTAGCAGTCGTTAAAGTATTAGTAGACTGTCTGCTTAATATCTGCTAAAACTTTATTTTAATGGTCCATCATCAGGCATTCTACTGAATTTGCAAGTACATGTGCACTAACCCTAACCTAACAGTCTACTAATACTCTAATGAGAGTTAGCTAATATTTAGTTGCAATGTTACTTATAATTAGTAGAATGTCTACCAGAAGTTAAACACATTGTCAAAAGTTATCAAGAGAAATGTTCAAGCAAAAAGTGCAAGAAAAGTTGGCAGGAACTATAACACTGCTTCAAAGCAGATTAAATATGTTTATAATTGTAGATAAACAAAAATTGTAAATTTGATTAAAAATTGTATTGAATCGTGAAAGAGCTCTGGCTGAGAAGTGTTCACTTTAGTCAGTAACCTTGGCAATGTTTCTGTCAAACAAGACACGTTATTAATTTGTTCACTCCTAATGGTTTATGGAAACACAACGCGTGTCAGCCGCTGCTTACATCTGCAATTCACAACAAAAGGCACAAGTTTTCTGCTAATTCTGTGGCTTAGAAATGTTGTGACTATAGATCTAAATTATTTATTTGCACTGTAATAATAGATATATCATTATTGTTGGATATAGTGCTTGAAAACACTATGAATGTTAACAAATATTATGAATGTTAATCAAACTCCAGGATCCTACCACTGACGTTGTCATGTATCACTTCACATTTGATGAAAACCCTCACTGTGACGCTCGATGTATTCTGAGTTCACTTTAATTGAACAAGATTACAGTCCTGAAGAGAAGCAGCAGAATCACTCGCACATTAATATTGCACCGTGAGTGTCAGAAACACACACACACCCATCCATCACTGTTCATTCCCACTCAGAACTCACAAATCATCAGAAAGTGAGGCTCACCGTAGGGGTGGCGATATACTGGTAGACACCGTAAACCGGTAGAAATTTGGACTATGGTCTCCATCGCTCACGTGACGTTTACTTTCTGTGCAGTTATTTGAATGCGTTTTTAAGCATTGTGGTTTAAAAACAAGTGATTTAAAATGGTTCGAGTGCAAATAATGCACACCCGGGGAAGCGATGCAGCCATGACGGGCAGTGGAGTAAACTTATACTACAGTTACCACACCTCAAGACATTGTTCAGATGATGTATTTCAAGACATTGGTCAGGTTTTGTCCTTAAAACTCTGTGTGTAAGACTAATTTCTTACGCATCTCATCCCATGCCTCTGGTGCTAATTCCAAAATGTCCTTTTAGACCTAGTAATGGAGGCCGTTGATAGCAGACTAATGCAGTTAGTTTCTGTGCAAGTGCGGGTCTGTGCTGTATATGTGTGCATTTGTAAGGGAGAGAGAGCAGTAAAAAAAAAAAAACACAGCTTTCCGTACATTATAAAACATAATTTTATGGCCAAAACATGGTAATATTTATTTGCTTGGTCATTTTGGTTCTTTTGCTATAGTAAGCTTGTACCCAGATAGAATGCGGATGTGGGCCACTTAAGGCAATAACAGCAAAAATGGCCCAAATGTATCAAATCACATGTGGGCCTCTGTAGGTAAAGATGCGGTGTTGACGGCAATGTGTAATCTGAATGTGACCCTAAAGTGGCCCATGTGGTAAACAGAGATTATGGCCCAAATAGTGCCAACCAAATGTGGGCCACCTTTGGCAAAAATGTGGCATTATCGACAAAGGCTAATCAGGGTGTAAACCAAATGTGGCCCAGGTACATTAAAACATATCTGGGCCAGTTTTAGCAAAGATATGGCACTGTGAGCATTGGCTAATGTAGCTGTGAGCCTAAAGTGGCCCACATATGATGCCACAAATGTGGCCCAATTATCCTCAAACGTATCTGGGCCAGTTTTGGTAGAGATATGGCACAGTAAGCACTGGCTAATGTGGCTGTGAGTCTAAAGTGGCCCGCGTATGATGCCACAAATGTTGCCCAGTTATCCTAAAACGTATCTGGGCCAGTTTTGGCAAAGATATGACATGGTAAGCACTGGCTAATGTGGCTGTGAGCTTAAAGTGACCAATATAATGATGCCACAAATGTTGCCCAGGTATGTTAAAAGCCATTTTATGATGCCACAAATGTTGCCCAGGTATGTTAAAACATATCTGGGCCAGTTTTGGCAAAGATATGGCTCAGTGAGAATTGGTTAATGTGGATGTGAACCTAAAGTGGCCCTTATATGATGCCGCAAATGTGACCCAGTTATCCTCAAACATATTTGGGCCAGTTTTGGCAAAGATATGGCACGTTGAGCACTGGCTAATGTAGCTGTGAGCCTAAAGTGGCCCACATATGATGCCACAAATGTGGCCCAGTTATTAAAACTGTATCTGGGCCAATTTTGGGAAAGATATGGCATGGTAAACACTGGCTTATGTGGCTCTGAGCCTAAAGTGGCCCGCATATGATGCCACAAATGTGGCCCAGTTATCCTATTACGTATCTGGGCCAGTTTTGACAAAGATATGGCACAGTGAGCACTGGCTAATGTGGCTGTGAGCCTAAAGTGGCCCTGATATGATGCTGCAAATGTGGCCTGCATATAAAAAGACAAATATTGCCCAAATAATTAATAACAATGTGGCAAATATATGGCACAGTCAGCATTGGCTAATCAGTGTGTAAGTGAACTTGTCCCACATTTGACATGGCAAATATGCCCCATATATTATAAAACAGATGAGGACCACTTCTGGTTGTAACACTTGACAAGTGAGGCCACTTCTTGGATGTAACGCTTGACACTGGCTAATTGAAATGGAAGCTTGACATTGTAAATATAGCCTAATAGAATTTGGCTACTTTTAGTAGGATGCAACACAGTTAACTGATGCAGGGTGATCTGGATGTGAGTCTTAAGAAGGCTACATATGCAGCTATTTATTTTTTGAAACATACTTTTAATGGCAGTTTTTTTAATATATGTACTGTGCAGCATAAAAACAGAAGTGCACTATAATGATTGTACTCTTACTGTCACAGTTTCTGTTCATTTGGACTTTGTTTTCCTTTTTGCACGTTTCCCTCGTTGTGTTGATTGTATTATTCTGTTCAGGTGTGCCTAGTTAATTATCCTTGTTTGGTCTAAGTACTTAAATTCCTGTATGTTCACTTTGAGTTTGTCTGGTCTTATGTCTACATGTCTTAAATGCTGCTGTGCTACATTGTGTTTGGATTGACCCTTGTTGGATTGAAGGCTTATGATATATATATATAACCTTTCATCTTCGTTGTGTGCTCTTTAACACAGCGTAGCTATGACACTCACAGACTTACTGTGTAGGTAGAGTCTGAGTGAGAAGCATTTAAGTTCAAACTTGTGAAGAACAGTTTTTAAAGTATTGGAATGGGTCTTTGACTATATATCTGTGACATTTTAATTGCTGCTTCTGCAAAACTTGGGTCGGGATGGCTTTATCAAGTAGGACATATTGATGGGACTTATTTGAACATTTATGGAGTACATTTTTAAATTTCTCTTTATAATGTTGAGTATTGTTGATGCATAACTCACATAAGGCTTATTGTGGCCCAGATCATGTATATTTATGGTTTATTTAGTTCATTATTAGCTAAAATGTGGCCTGCTTGTGGACCACTGACAAAATGCCACCATTTCATGCAGCATGTGGGCCACATGAGGAATGTGGGGAAGACCAGGGTTAGAATAAAAATCAACTGTGGACTGCCCAAATGCTGGACTGAACTGGAACTGAACTGGACTGCCCAAATGCCGTTATATGACAGTATGTGGGCTGGAGCAAGGTGTTGGATCTGGGCCGGATCTGGGCCAGAATTAAAATAAATGTGGCCCAGACTGGGGCTAGTTCAACTTTTATTTATTTATTGTCATGGCTGACATGCAGCCTTCCTATGGCTTGCTTGTGGCCCAAATATGGCAAACAGGAGTGGACCACACAAATGCCATCATTCTACATAGTATGTGGGCTGGAGCAAGGTGTTGGATCTGGGCCAGAATTAAAATCGATGTGGCCCAGATTTTGGCCAGTTCTGCTTTATTTGGTTTATTCATGGCTGACTTCGGGCCTTCCTTTGACTTGCTTGTGGCCCAAATCTGGCAAACAGGAGTGGTCTACCCAAATGCCATCATTCTTCACAGTATGTGGGCCAGGGCAAGGTGTTGGATCTGGGCGGGAGCTGGGCCAGAATTAAAATCAATGTGGGCCAGAATTAAAATCAATGTGGCCCAGATTTGGGACAGTTCTGCTTTATTTGGTTTATTCATGGGTGACATTGGGCCTTCCTTTGGCTTGCTTGTGGCCCAAATCTAGCCAACAGGAGCGGACCGCCCAATTGCCATCATTCCACGCGGTATGTGGGTCAGATGAAAGTGTCAGGTGTGGGCCTGATCTGGGCCTCAGGAATTTTGCTATCTGGGTAAGGACCTTTGAAATAATTTAAATCATTTGGTGAAGTGATATGGACATGCAATGCAGTCAAGACCTGCCTGGAATTACTTTTGCCCTTGCATTTCCCTGAAAATAATTGCACACCTTAGAATGTTTGTCAGCCAATCAGATTCAAGCATTCAACAGCCCTATAGTATAAACACACTTATGTGACAAAATGCCTGTTTTTGCAAGTGTCCTAGTAAAATGCTGTGGGCCTATTTTTCTGTCGCAGGTCCTAGACATCTTGTTCAGATAGATGGCATAATGGATTCTATCAAATACCAACAGATAAAAAATCAAAACCTGGCTGTCCCTGCTAGAAATCTTATAATGGGCCATGGTTGGATCATCCATCAAGACAATGATCCAAAACAAACACCAAAATCAACAAAAACATGGGTCACTGAGCACAAAATGAAGCTTCTGCCTAGCCGTCCCGGTCCTCCGACCTGAACCCTATAGAAAATGAGTTGGGTGAACTGAAGAGGAGAAGCACCAACATGGACCTCGGCATTTGAAGGATCTGGAGAGATTCTGGATAGAAGAATGATCTCTGATCTCCAACCTCATCAGGCATTATAGAGTAAACTCAGAGCTGTTATCTTGGCAAATGGAGGTTGCAAAAAGTATAGAATAAAAGGGCTCCAAATTGTGGCCAATGTGTATATTTATCTCAACTCAACTTTATTTATATAGCACCACTAAAAACAACAATTGTTGACCAAGGTGCTGTACAATATATCAAATATCATCAACATTAACACCATGTACAGCATGAATTACAGCACAGAAAAGATCAGACAGAGCACAATTCAACTACAATTAAAAGCAAGAGAAAAAAGATGGGTTTTGAGTTTTGCTTTAAACTCATGCAGTGTAGAGGCAGTTCTAATAAAAATCAGTAGGCTGTTCCAGAGTTTCGGTGCAGCAACGGCAAAGGCTCGGTCTCCCCTCGATTTCAATCTAGCCCGAGGAACGTTTAATAGTCTCTGGTTGGATGATCTAAGAGACCTTCAAGGATTGTGAACAGATAATAAATCGGAGCTATATACAGGAGCTAACCCATTCACAGCTTTAAGAACCAGCAACAGGACTTTAAAATCAATTCTGTAACGAATTGGGAGCCAATGCAAAGATATTAATACTGGGGTAATGTGCTCTCGTTTATGCACACCAGTAAGGAGTCTAGCAGCAACATTTTGTACTATTTGGTGCCGATTAAGGGATGCTTGATTAATACCATATAAAGGAAATTACAATAATGAAGCCTCATTGAAATAAAATCATGAATAACTATTTCAAAGTCCTTAAAAGAAAAAAAATGCTAAGACTTTAGATAAGACTCTGAGATGGAAAAAATGGTTTTGACTACTGTACTAATCTGTTTGTCAAATTTGAGAGCACTATCAAAATACACACCCACAATTCTTCACTAGTGGTTTTACACAGGAAGACAAATGGCCAAAATTTAAACCAGGGGAGGTAGCAGCTTCTGAAGGTTCAAAAACTATCAATTCAGTTTTGCCTTTATTGAGGTGAAGAAAATGTAGGGACATTCAGGCCTTAACATCTGCTAGATAAGCCAACAGAGTATCCAAACCCATGTTATTAGATCCCAGGGGCAGATAGACTTGGGTATCATCTGCTTAACAGTGGAAGGAGATACCATGTTTCTTAAAGATCAGCCCAAGAGGAAGCATATACAAGGAGAATATAATCAGAGCGAGAATAGAGCCTTGAGGGACACCATCCCGTAAGAGGAGCTGCATCTGAAGTAAATTCACCAACACTAACAGAGAACCTTCTATTATTGAAATAGGATTGAAACCATTTGAGAACATTTTCCTGAATGCCCACCCAGCGCTCCAAACGAGAGATCAGAACAGAGTGGTCAATTGTATCAAATGCCGCCCTCAGATCTAACAGCACTTACACAGCAGACTTGCCAGAATCGAGAGTCAGTAAAATATAATTTAGAACTTTTACCAGTGCCGTTTCTGTGGAATGGTTTTCCCCAAAACCCAATTGGAACACTTCAAAAATATTGTTATTAAGCAGAAAGCTGTGTAGTTGGTGAAACACTATTTTCTCTAAAATGTTAGACATAAAAGAAAGATTTGAGACTGGCCTAAAATTAGTCAGCACTGTCGGATCTAAATTACACATTTTAAGAAGTGCATGGACAATGGCGTGCTTCATGTCATCTGGTACCATTGCCGTTTCAAGGCAGCTGTTCATAATCTTTAGAAAAGTAGGTCCAATCACCTCAAAAATTTGTTTAAAAAATCATGGAGGAAGAATCGTGTCATAGGGGGATCCAGAAAGTTTAAGCTGACTTACAATATCTTGTAAAGCAGGCAAGAGAAATCGTTTCTAACAATATAAGTTTTTATTATCCCTTTTTATCAATTTAACACATCCTTGCTGAATAAAAGCATTCATTTCTTTCGGAAAAAAAAAAAAATTTACTGACCCCAAACTTGAATGGTAGTGTATATTGTTACAAAATATTTCTATTTTGAATGAATATTGTTCTTTTAAAATTTGTATTCATCAAAGAATCCTGAAAAAAGTATAAATATTAAGCAGTAAAACTGTTTCCAATATTGATAATAAATCAGCATATTGGAATGATTTGTGACCCTGTCTGTACAATCCTGGCTAAAGTCTCAGAATCTAATTATGAGATAAGCATCAAAATTTGATTTCAACCATTAATTTCACTATGATTTCAATCTTTGACATGGCCTTACTCAGTCAATATTAAAGATATCAAGGTTACATTTTCACAGAATGTTCTTTACATTATGAAGGATGATTTTATGTAAAACAGTAAATCACACACAAAAAAAAGACTTTAGCTGGGTTTTCACAGGCAGAGTCACATTTCTGAAGGATCATGTGACACTGAAGACTGGAGTAATGATGCTATAAAATCAGCTTGAATCACAGCAATAAATTATATTTGAAAGTATATTAAAATAGAAAAACGTTATTTTAAATTGCAATAATATTTTACAATATTACTGTTTTTCCTGTATTTCTGATCAAATAAATGCAGCCTTGATGAGCAGAAGAGACTTCTTTAAAAAACATTACAAATCTTACTGATCCCAAACTTTTGAACGGCAGTGAAAGAGGAAATACTACTTACAGTAAATGTAGAATTGTTCTGTTTTTTTGTTTCACATTTTTATGAACAATGCAAACAAGAGTGCAAAAATTCAACAGATTAAAGTGCCAAAAAAAAGAAAAGAAAAGATTTTAACTTTTTCTTTCTTTGCTTCTTAAAGCCCACTCATTATTTCTGTGAACAGGTTTTGATAAGCTCATTTTATATGAACAGCAACTGATTAAATGTAGACATGCATGTGGAAATGTTACTTACAGTAAATGTAGAAATGTTCTGTTTTTTGTTTCACATTTTTATGAACAATGCAAACAAGAGTGCAAAAATTCAACAGATTAAAGTGCCAAAAAAAAGAAAAGAAAAGATTTTTCTTTCTTTGCTTCTTAAAGCCCACTCATTATTTCCGTGAGTTCCAAGGATTTATTTGTCATGAAGTACAGTTTTGTAAAATTTTGTAAAATATGGTGTGTTAAGCAGTTTGCTTTTCATGAGTTCAACAGAGCATCTGTGAGTCTGTGAGTCACTCCACTTGTTTTTCATTGTGGAGAATATCCTCTCCACGTAGCCTGTAGTTGATGGATTGCTCAGGATAAATTAGACTAAAGACAGTATGTTTGGAAGATCTGTTGCCTGAAGCACTTTCATCCACTTTTTAGCTGTGTCTGTATGCTGCCACTGGTCATGCTCTCTCAGCTTCTCCAAAACGAAGTTGTCAGTGACACACACATTGTAAAGTGCATCCATGTTGATTTGTAGCTTTTGAATGAGGTTAAGTGTCTCTGCAACCTTCTCCATATCACCAAAGGTAAGTTTCCCAGACTGGAGAGACAAAGGTTGCAGATGAAAAAGCCAGTTGTCCTCAGAGAAGTCAAACCATTTCTTGACATACCTGATGGCAGTGCTGAGGAAGGCTTTGAACTCCTCTTTGGCAGTGTTTGCATCAGATGGGGGAAGACACTGGAGCCTCAGTTTGGTCAATTATCCATAGAACTCATCTTCTCTTGTCCACGAAAGACCTCTTGATGGCATACAAATCAACAGATGTTGTGTCATCTTTTTCAAGATTCTTCACCACCCCTTCAAAGAGGGAGAGGATATTATTGCAGAAGATAAGATAAACCTCTAAAAATCTCCTTCCTCGTGCAGCTCTTCTGCATTCATGTTCAGGTTCAGCAAAATCCTCAAGTGTATTGGACAATCATCTCCAAGACTAATTAAGCAGGACTTAAGAGCAATCCAGTTCTGCATGAGGCGAGTGATCGCAGGTTTCAGGGACAGCAAACTCAACATCACAAAACTTACAAAATTCTAACCCTTTTTGCAGAATTTGAGAAGAATGCATTGATTTTGAGAACAATATTCTCTACATCAACGGACAACGCATCCAGTGCATGTTTCACTGTATTGTGGACTGTGAGCATGACAGTTGTCTGTTAGGAGGTAGCTGTTCTTCTTCAGCTTTGTGTAAACTGAGTTGTGAACACCATAATTCGTATTTGTATTGTCTGCACTAAATACAGACACTTGGTCTAGAGTAAGTGACAGTTGTTCGAGACTCTGCTCTATACATGACACAACGCCATCAGCAGACTCATCAGGATTCTCCACAAAGTCAATCATTTTTGGGGTTACTCCACTCTCAAGAGTGAAATACTGAATAGACAGAGGAAACATCGTTTGACTGCCCTTGTTAGATGCATCTGCTTGAAGAGAAAATGGGATGGGTTTCGAGCCCTTCAAAATATTAACCACTTCAGCAAATTACTTGGAGGCAAGGATGTTTTTGACAATGGTCTCCGCTTTGTACGTCCACAGGAAATTTTCTTTACTATCTTTGAGTCACTGACTGACTGTCCAGTGAAGTAATTTGTTAGCACTGATATAGCTGATATTGTGCTTCACAGTGTGGTAAACACGGGCCAACTCAGCTGCAGTAACCTAAAAGTAAAAAAGCAGAGATGAAGATCACAGTTATAAGCATCAAAGTGTACTGTATCGTAATGTGTTGCAGGGCAGAGCAACTGCCTGTATGTAAATTGGCTAACATAAAACACATTAAAACAAACAAATATGCAAGTACAACAGGCAACGCACAGCAGGCCATATACACTGGTGCCATCTTGGAAAAGAGAATATTTAATTGCCTATATTTTAATTAAAGATATGTCATATGTAACTTTAAGGTACAAGTATGTAACATTTAGTTAGGCTATAATATGTAAACTTTAGGTAATAATACAGCTACCAATTTAGGTACTAGTATGTACACTTTTGGTACTAATGAGTACTAATTGGTGTGCTTTAGGTACTAATATGTACACTTATGTAATATGCACCCTTTACGGGTAAATAAGGTACAAAGGTATACCTTCGAATTAGCGTTAGGGCAGATCTGGTTTCTCCGGTGAGTAGATCACGATATGAGTAATTTGGTCTCGCTTTAGTTTGGGTACCAATTCTCACTTACTACTGTATTAACTATGACTTTTGCCTCAACAAACTCCTAATTTGCTGCTTATTGATGACCTGCATACATCACCCACAAGATATCCTGCATACATGGCAGTGACATTTTGATTAAATATTACAAGGTCAAAACATTTTAAAAAAACTGAAATGTGTGCACTAATGAATTGTTCCGTAAGATATGCAATATGCATTTAGAATTTTTAATTTCATTCCAGCTTTAAAGGAACACGCCACTATTTTTGAAAATAGGCTCATTTTCCAACTCCCTTAGAGTTAAACAGTTGAGTTTTACCGTTTTCTAATCCATTCAGCCGATCTCTGGGTCTGGCGGTAGCACTTTTAGCTGTAGCTTAGCATAGATCATTGAATCTGATTAGAACGTTAGCATCTCACTTAAAAATTGACCAGAGAGTTTCTATATTTTCCCTATATAAAACTTGACTCTTCTGTAGTTACATCGTGTACTAAGACCGACGGAAAATGAAAAGTTGCGATTTTCTAGGCCGATATGGCTAGGAACTATACTCTCATTCCGGCGTAATAATCAAGGAACTTTGCTGCCGTACCATGAGTACAGCAGGTGCAATAGTATTACGCAGCGCCTGAAAATAGTCCCCAGCTAGGTAATATCAAAACTCTTTGGTCATTTTTGAGCGAGATGCTAACAGTCTAATCAGATTCAATTATCTATGCTAAGCTACAGCTAAAAGTGCTACCGCCAGACCCGGAGATCGGCTGAATGGATTCGAAAACGGGAAAATGCAAAAAACGGTAAAAACGCATCCAGCCAGAGCAAACATTTTTTGATAGGGGATGAGAAATTATATTGTGCACTCTGAATCTTTCCTGACCCGCAAAATTATATTTTTGTTCATTAGTATTCCAAAAATTATATTTTTGTTCAAAATGTTCATTAGTATTCCAATAAACTGATTTTTTTGATAGTTGCAGTTTACTGATGTGCATGTAAACATTTAAATAATAGATATATTTTTAACATTATATTAAGTACTGTTTACTTTTAAAAATGTAAGTACATTTAAATGTGAAAATCTACTTTCATTCAAGTGTGTTTTTAACTTGAGTGACTTTTAAGTAAAATTTGGTGTAATGGGGTCAGCGCTAACCAGCTAAACCTTCACTACTAAATACCAACGTGCCAAATCCAGGCTGATATAGTCTATGGAAATGTAATGGTTCATCCATGAAACCTGCAAAGCTGGGGAATGAGAAATGAGATCTGCTGTGAGGCTTTAAAGGCTTTTTCATTCAGCTGCAGTACAGAAATGCCACGGCGCTGTGCTTACAGATAACAGACACTGAGACATGACGCTCACGAACACCATTCGGCAGCTAGTGGAGAAGTTGATCAAAACGTTCTCTCTGCAGAACTGTTTCTGTGTGTAATCGTGTGTGTAATCACATTTACTTGGATGCATGGCTGTCTAAACATCACATGTGGCACATGCATGAATGTACACCATTGTCATCTCTGCCAGGATCTTTAGACAGCTATATGTCATCCACAGTTTGGTCTGCCTGCAGTACTCTCTTGATTGAAGATATATGTTTGGACATAGCACTTGCTTTCTCCGTGTGTCATTAGCTTGTGTATCTGACATGAGTGAAGCCCTCCTACCCACAGCATTGCTCCTCATTATGACACTGTCAGCTGGAACCATCGCCACCGGGACTTCAGGAGCAACACTCTGAGAAAATACTGCATTTGCGTCACTTGTGTTTGTGTGGGCAAGTGCAGTACAGCTTCCAAACAACACTTCAGCTGGGCCTGTACTGTATATGTGTTACTGCAAGACTTACAAGACAGCTTCTGCTTAATCCACTTCAACTGTTTCTGTTGCAAAGCCCATAGAAATGCTGTCAATGTACATTATAGGAGTAGTTTAGTTCGCCCAAAAATGAACATTTGCTGGAAATGTACTCACCCTCATACCATCCAAGATGAGTTTGTTTCTTCATGGGAACAGATTTGGAGAAATGTAGCATTACATCACTTGCTCAGCAATGGATGCTCTGCAGTGAATGGGTGCCGTCAGAATGAGAGTCCAAACTGCTGATAAAAACATCACAATAATCCACAAGTAATCCACACCAGTCCAGTCCATCACTTAACGTCTTGTGAAGTGAAAAGCTGTTTAAAGTTAAAACAACTTAATGATGGATTTGTTTCTTACAAACACAGATTTTCATTTCACAAGACATTAACTGATGGACCGGAGTGGTGTGGATTACTTGTGGATTATTGTGATGTTTTTATCAGCTGTTTGGACTCTCATTCTGACGGCACCCATTCACTGCAGAGCATCCATTGCTGAGCAAGTGATGGAATGCTACATTTCTCCAAATCTGTTCCCATGAAGAAATAAACTCCTCTACATCTTAGGTGGCCTGAGAGTGAATACATTTTAAGCTAAGCTTCATTTTTGAGTGAACTATTAATTTAAATGATGTTAGTTTTCAATGTGTATCATTGTATACTCGTAAAAATTATGGTTAGTGATTCTGAACAAGCACCAGGCTTCATTTCTTGCCAACAGGTATTACCAGAGTGACTGTTGAGTCACTTTTAAGACTTTAAACTTGCATACAAAACAATAAAAATTTTATAGGCCATCCAAATCTCATCAAAAATGTGTATAGTCACATAACATCCACTTTGCAGATACAAGAAAAAACAGAGAACATTCTTCCTCACAAGTCAAATACATAACCAGTTCTCTGTCATTAAACTCAGATGATTTACATAATGTTCACTGTTTGTGTGGTATGCAGAAACAATAATGAGCAGTGTGACGCTAAGCTTCTGACATGCAGAAGTTTTTCCACATATCAGCTCTCAGCCTTTAATTACAAAGCTGTCTTGATACATAGTTCATTTTGATTTCTCTCAGAGGAAAGCAACATGACTGTAAACAAGAAATACACAGTCCATTCTGGGCTGTTCACGGGAATCATTAATTAATTTCTTCAATGCATTGCAGAGGCCAAATATTTATTAACTGTGCCTTTAGTGTCTGGCATTAAAAGTGCTGAGTGAGTTGCTGTAAAACTGCACTTCAAATATTACCTGACAGATATTCTCATGTGATTTTTAGATAACTGACAAGAAAAGAAAGCTGTGAACTAGAGGGGGGAAATGGACATTACATGCTATTGACAAGCACTGTAATAGAAGAATGGACTTCTCTGTCTCCCCTCAGTGGCCAGACTGTCCATTCAGAAGATCTGAATCACACAAAAATATCAGACTTCGATTTTGTATGATCTTACATTCATGTTTTCTAATGTATGCAACCTAACCTATTTGAATGTACTTGTATTTTTTAAAAACATTTTCCAGTTGAGCTGCTTACAGTAGTTGTTTACATTATTTGCAGACAATATTCCAGTGTATTTATTGAATATTATGTGTATTATATATTATTCTATAATTGTTTTATTATTATAATAAAATTATGATTATTGTTTATTATTATTATTATTGTTGTTGTTGTTGCTGTTGTTTTTTAAATATAAAATAATAATAAAATATAAAAAAATTAAATGCTGCTGTTTTTACTGATGAATTAAGCACGCCCATGTGCACGCTATCTACACCAATGAGACACGACGTGTAAACGAGCGACAAAAATAAATAAAATAAAATATTATTAACTAACAGATTTAATGTTTTGAAACTCTGGAAGCTCGTTCACATGTATTCATGCTCTAATGGGCTGTTCAGCAGGATGGGTTGCACATAATGAGCACAATTTAATAAGTAAACCCGTGAAATCCTAAAGAGAGGAGTGTTTTTCTGTATTTCTGCATGGTAATGCGACGTTATTACTAAGCAAACAGGCTCAGGGTGAAATGGGGACTCGAGCAGCAGGACCACCCATCAACAGCTCCGGATCTGACACGATGACTGAGGAACTTCAGCAGTTGTGGAGGAGCTGTGAGCTGGAATAAAATCACCCAGCAATGCGGAGAAAGGGATAAAAAAGTAACTGTGCGACTGCATCACAGCACAACTTGCATGTCCAAGCTGAAAATGAGCAGGACAGCGCAACACCAGTGGGCTTAAAACGGGTAAGTCGACTGCTTATTGTGAATTTTTTGAGTTTGGGCTGGTTTGGAAGGAGTCAGTTCGTATCTGCAGCTCTTTTGTGTTAGTTTCTGTGTGTAAAATCGCAATAGTAACCGCAGCAGGTAGTGGGTGCGAATCCAAACCTATTATTGCTGGTCTGACGCTCGCGCACTCTGAGTTCCGAAACGCGTCCTAGTTTGGAAATTCGCTGGGTTTTAATACAAAGCCTTTATTAATGAGTCTCATTACTGCTGTTTTTCTGATTCTCTGTAGCTGAAATTATAACACGGGCAATAGCAGTGTGATTTCGTGCAAATCAAGATGTTAGTCAAGATAGATACTATAAAGTAATTACATAATTAAGAATCAATGTTAAGCTATGTTTAATAAAAACATGGCTTCATTTTACCAACACACTAATAAATCCATGTCGTATCAGTCATGCAAAAACAATATGATTATGATCAGATTTTTAAAGCTGTATACAGTACTTCAAGCATGATTGTTAAAACACTTACTGAGAGTTTTATGACCCCTTTATAATATTTTAATATGATTGTATTATATGCTTACCAGATTATTATTTGTACATTCAACTAGCTAGGATTGTCATGAAATTTGTAATTAATATATTGTCATATACGTCTGTTGTATTGTAAATGACTGTAAGCTATTATTAAAAGTTGAAATGTGTAGATTAGTACACTCTAAAAAATGGGTTAAATATAACCCAGCGCTGGGGTTAAAAAGGGACAAACCCAGCTATTGGTTTGTTTTGACCCAGCGGTTGGGTTGTTTTGACCCAGC